>NC_069499.1:1153845620-1153958120 GCF_027579735.1 Bombina bombina | reverse complement strand
AGTCAAAACCAGAGCTGGTGGTCAGACGAGCCAAGTCAGGAGCCAAAGCGAATAGTCAGACGAGCCGGAATAAGGAACAAGGAAAACAGCAGAGTCAGGAACAAGCCAGGGATCAGGAACCAGGAAGTACGTCAGGCAGCCAGGTAATACACAGGAACTCTCACAAACAGGTCTGAGACAATGCAAAGGCAAAGCATACTGACCAGAGGCCCTTTAAATAATAAGTGATGACATCACAATTCTGAGACTGCATCCTGTCTCACATGGATGATGCACACCAGTCTGGCCATAAAAGGAAGTGCAGGAAATGAGCAGCATCCCCCACAATGCACCATAGTTAGGAAGAGAGGTGAGTAAAATGGCTGCCAGCAGCACATGGCAAGCACAACAGGGACAAAACCCTGACAGTACCCTCCCCTCAACGACCCCTCCCCCGTGGGAGGACAAAAGGCTTATTGGGGAAATGGGCATGGAAGGCACGGAGGAGCGTGGGAGCATGAACATCAGAGGAGGGAACCCAAGAACGCTCCTCTGGACTGTAGCCCCTCCAGTTAACCAAATACTGTACATGGCCCCTGGATATACGAGAGTCAATAATGCTGCTGACCTCATACTCCGCATGGTTGTTAACAAAGATAGGATGGGGACCAGGCAACACAGTGGTAAACCGATTACAAACCAATGGTTTCAAGAGGGAGACATGAAAAACATTGGAGATGCGCATAGCAGGAGGAAGGTCAAGAGCGTAGGCCACAGGATTTACTCGTTGGAGTATTCGAAAAGGACAAATATAACGGGGAGCCAATTTATTGGAAGGCACACAAAGGTTCAAGTTGCGGGAGGACAGCCAAACTCTCTCACCAACCTGGTAGGAAGGTGCGGCAGACGCCTACGATCAGCCTGGAACTTTTGGAACTGCATAGAACGATGAAGGGAATCCTGAATCTACACCCATGTGGAACGGAGTTGCCTGAGATGCTCCTCCAAAGCCGGAATACCCTGAGACATGAATGAATCGGGCAACAAGGATGGTTGAAAACCATAATTTGCCATGAACAGGGATAACTTGGAGGACGCATTAATAGCACTATTATGAGCAAACTCTGCCCAAGGTAACAGTTCAGACCAATTATTGTAGTGATCTGAGACATAGCAATGGAGAAACTGTTCCAGAGCTTGATTAGACCGTTCCGCAGTCCCACTGGATTGAGGGTGATATGCCGAGGAGAAGGAAAGCTGGATCCCCATTTGAGCACAAAAGGAACGCCAAAATATGGAGACAAACTGGCTACCCCAGTCCGACACTATCTCCTTGGGTAACCCATGTAAATGGAAGACCTCCTGGGCAAAAATTGAAGCAAGCTCCTGAGCGGTAGGCAGCTTCATCAAGGGAATGCAATGTGACATTTTAGAAAAATGGTCCACCACCATAAGGATAACAGTATTGCCATTGGAAACAGGGAGCTCGACAATGAAGTCCACGGAAAGATGTGTCCAAGGACGCTCACCATTAGCAATAGGTTGAAGAAGACCCACAGGAAGATGTTGAGGAGTCTTATTCTATGCACAAACTGAGCAGGAGGCAACATAAACAGCAACATCAGAACAAAGACCTGGCCACCAGAATTGTCGAGTGACAGACCAAATCATTTGGTTCTTGCCTGGGTGACCTGCGGCTTCAGGATAGTGGTAAGAGTGCCAAAGTTTAGTTCGAAGATTCTCAGGAACAAAACACTTACCACTAGGTTTCTCAGGAGGTGCATTGATTTGTGCAGCCAGGATCTCCTACCCCATGGGAGAAGTCAGATTAGTACGTATGGTAGCCAAAATATGGTCAGGAGGTATAACAGGAGTAGGTACAGACTCCTCCTTGGACAGAGGCAAAAATTGTCGAGAGAGGGCATCAGCCCTAACTTTCTTACTACCAGGCATGTAGGAGACCACATAATTAAACCAAGACAAAAAAATCACCCATCTGGCCTGTCGGGCGACAAATGTTTTGCTTCAGATAGATAAGTTAAATTCTTGTGGTCAGTAAGAATGAGCACTGGCACGCTAGTACCCTCGAGAAGATGCCTCCATTCCTTGAGTGCCAAAATTATGGCCAGTAATTCCCTGTCACCAATTTCATAATTGCACTCCGCTGGAGACAATTTCTTAGAGAAGAAACAACACGGATGCAAGGAACCATCAGGCGTAGGACGTTGAGACAAGAGGGCACCTACTCCAGTCTCAACCTCAAGAACGACAGGACAGGGTTAGGTTGAGCCAGAACTGGAGCGGCAGCAAAGGCAGTCTTAAGACTATCAAAGGCCTTAAAGGGACATTATACACTCATTTTTTTTTTGCATAAATGTTTTGTAGATGATCTATTTATATAGCCCATAAAGTTTTTTTTTAAATAAATGTATAGTTTTGCTTATTTTTAAATAACATTGCTCTGATTTTCAGACTCCTAACCAAGTCCCAAAGTTTTATGTGAATACCGTCAGCTACCTTCTCCAGCTTGCTCCTGTTTGTGTAAAGGGTCTTTTCATATGCAAAAGAAGGGGGAGGGGGAGAGTGTCTTATTTGCCACTTGCAGTGGGCTTTCCAACTACCTTTTCAACAGAGCCAAACTGACAGCTTCTAAGTAAGTTTTTAAACAGTTTTATACTGGATTTTATATCAGTATCTGTGCATCTTATTGTTTATAGTAGTGTCTATTACATGCAGTTATATGAAAATGAGTGTATACTGTCCCTTTAATGGCAGTAGGTGACCAATGGAGTGGATCATTCTCTTTACGGGTCATGTCTGTGATAGGTTTGACCAAGGAAGAAAAGTTTTTAATAAACTTTCTATAGTAATTGGCAAACCCCAAAAAACGTTGAATAGACCGAAGACCAACTGGGCGAGGACACTGCAGAACTGCAGATAACTTGTCAGGATCCATGGAGAACCCTGCAACAGAGATAACATAACCTAGGAAGGATACTTAAGTCTGATGGAACTCACATTTCTCGAGTTTACAAAACAGGCCGTTCTCACGTAGTCTCTGAAGAACCCGTGTAACATCAGAACGATGAGCCTCAAGTGTGGGTGAGTGTATGAGGATGTCGTCTTAGTACACCACAACACACTGTTGCAACATATCTCGTAGGACATCATTAATAAATTCCTGAAAAACAGCAGGAGCATTACATAGGCCAAAGGGCATTACAAGATACTCATAATGCCCGCTCCTGGTGTTAAATGCTGTTTTCCATTTGTGGAAAATCCTAACGAGATTGTACGCTCCTCTCAAATCAAGTTTTGTAAAGACCGTAGCTCCCTTGAGGCGGTCAAAGAGTTCCTTAATAAGCGCAATAGGGTAAGCATTCTTCATAGACCCCTATAATCGATACATGGTCTTAACTCACCACCCTTTTTCTTCACAAAGAAGAAGCCAGCCCCTGCAGGAGAGCAGGATTTGAGGATGATCCCCCATGTCAGAGCATCGGCAACATACTCCTCCATAGCACAATTGTCTGCAACAGACAGAGGGTACACTTGGCACAATCGTAAGACCGGTGAGGAGGCAACGTACTAGCACGCACCTTGTCAAACACGTCTAGGAACTCTCAGTACTCCTCTGGCAATTGAGATACTGAAGAAGTACACAAGACTTTAACTGGTTTCCGAAGACAAGTGGAAATACATTGCCGGGACCACGACAAAATTTCAGACCTGCGCCAGTCGAGACTGGGATTGTGCTTTTGGAGCCAGGGATAACCCAGAACAACCGGAAAATGCGGAGAGTTTATCACCTGGAACTGAAGGGTTTCAAAAGGGAGAGCCCCAACAGCCATGGACAACGGAGCAGTTTCGTGAGCAACGAGTACGGTCTGAAGGGGCCTGCCCTCAATGGCCTCAATAGCAAGCAGAATGGACCGAGGCAAAACAAGAATGGAGTGCTTTGATACAAAAGCACTGTCAATGAAATAGCCCGCAGCACCGGAGTAAACAAGAACCTGAGTGACTATGGGGGAGTCCACCCAGGAAAGGACAACCGTGACCAAAGGTTTCTCCTTAAGCGGTTCCGGGGACGAGGATAAACCACCAAAGGTCTGCCCCCGACAGGACCTTAGGTGTGAGCGTTTCCCAGCCATGTAGGACAAGACTTCAGAAGGTGACCCTGTAACCCACAATAGAGGCAGAGCTCCTCCCTCCTCCTAAAGGCCCTCTCCGCCGTGGAGAGATGCGTGAATCCCAGCTGCATTGGCTCAGCAGTACCTGATGACTCAGGACCAGGAAGCATGGGAGGAGAGGGAGGCATGGGTGGGAACAAACACGTAGGAGACAACGGCACAGGAGGCTTCCGCAAGCACTCTTTGAAAGAGGGCCTCTCTCTGAGTCTGATGTCAATTAGGATCAAAAAAGACACCAATGCCTCGAGATCCTCTGGTAAATCTCTGACAGCAACTTCGTCTTTAATCGCATCAGAGAGCCCATGAAAAAGGCGGCAACAAGGGCTTCATTGTTCCAACCTACCTCTGTGGCAAGTGTACGGCACTCAATAGCATACTGAGCAACAGATCTTGTACCTTGCTGAATGGACATGAGTCGTTTAGCAGCAGAGGAGGAGTGAGCCGGAACATCAGATACCCTTCGAAAGGAGGCCACAAATTCAGGGTAATTTGAAATCACAGATGTATTAGTCTCCCACAAGGGATTAGCCCAGGCAAGAGCTGCGTCAGAGAGTAACGAGATGAGAAATCCCCCCTTAGCTCTGTCAGAGGGAAACGCCTGAGGTAACATCTCAAATTAAATGCCCATCTGGTTCAAAAACGCTCTGCACTGAATATGATCGCCTCCATATCTCTGAGGTAGAGGTACAGAACCGGACATGCTCCTGGTAGGCAAAGGTGCAGCAGCATAAACAGGAGTAGCCATAACTTGTGGGACACTTTGGTCCAAATGTCCAGTGCGAGTCAGCAAGGTTTGAAGGGCTAGTGCAAATTGATCCAAGCGGTGATCCTGTTCATCCAACCTGGAAATGATGGCAGGTAAAGGTGGATTATTAGCACCATCAGGATTCATGGCCTTCGCGTAATGTCAGGGTGCCAGGAATCAGACTGAGACGAGAAGTGCAAAAATAATCACACCTTTATTAATAGCAAAAAATAATAAAAAGTCCACAAGTCAAATAACAAGCCAGGAGTCAAAATCAGAGCTGGTAGTCAGAAGAGCCAAGTCAGGAGCCAAAGTGAATAGTCAGACAAGCCGGAATCAGGAACAAGGAAAACAACAGAGTCAGGAACAAGCCAGGGATCAGGAACCAGGAAGGACGTCAGGCAGCCAGGTAATACACAGGAACTCTCACAAACAGGTCTCAGACAACGCAAAGGCAAAGCATACTGAACAGAGGCCCTTTAAATAATAAGTGATGACATCACAATTCTGAGACTGCATCCTGTCTCACATGGATGATGCACACCAGTCTGGCCATAAAAGGAAGTGCAGGAAATGAGCAGCATCCCCCACAATGCACCATAGTCAGGAAGAGAGGTGAGTAAAATGGCTGCCAGCAGCACATGGCAAACACAACAGGTAAAAAACCCTGACACCATCTAGTTTACAATTTGTGTTTAATGTCCCTTTACTCAGCAAGGGATGATAGACACTAGTGTAATGCAGAAGATTATTACAAACCAAATTTTTTATGTAAAGATCAATATGTAAACTTTAACCATTCTTTAATACTGCAGTACCAAGAAAATCTAATTTAGCATCACTTCAGGTCGCCTGGAATCTAATGTGTTGTGTTGTTAAATTAAAATCAGAAACAAAGGGTTCCAATGTTGTCCAACCAAACCCCAGACATTATCAATATAGCGCCACCAAGTGGAGTCATACTGTAAAATTAAAGGATTTTCAAAAACAAATTTTTCTTAAAAATTATTTATATACCTGTAGATGTTTTCATAATTGGGGGCGACATTGGAACTCATGGCAGTCCCCTGTAATTGAAAATAGAAACAATCCTCAAGCAGAAAAAAAGATTGTATAGAACTAACTCTAGCAGTTGAAACAGAATTTTAATCTGCAAAGGATTATACTTTTATCAAATTATTCTATTAAATCCTTTTATAGTATGTGTAAAAATGGTAACTTAGCATAACAAACCAGCACTTCAGAATCCAGAAACTCAATCACCTGGAGTGCAACAGAAAAAATGCACAGTATCCAAAAAAGAGTGCACTCACCTGGATTTTTAACACATTATTTTAATCTAAATGTGAACATTTTCGGGGAGTTTAACCCCTTCCTCAGACATATAAAGATAAAAAACTAGAGCTCGAGTGTAACCGTTAACTTTCAACTTTTAATATGCACGTAAGTTAGCATGTTCACGATATTGCTTATAATGACCTATGGTAACTTTAGCACGCCATTGGTTATCTAATAGGTATGCTAAAAACGTTTCAGGCACTTTAAGATGCTTTGATTAAAATATTCAACCATCCCCTTGTGATAACTTGTGATTAAAGATTGTGTGCTATTCTTTTGCGCCAGGTTGAGCAAAGAAGTAACACACCCTGTGCTATCGATTGCACTCTGCTTGTAATCTAGTCCTTTATGGGAAATTACTTTAAAATAAATGGGAAACAAAATGGCTGCTATATATTTTTGTTACTAATGAGATGGAATCAGTTGCTATTGGATGAAGTAGATCTCAGGTTTATTTGTACTGCGTGTTACAATAACATCTAAATTAAGATTATTTTTAATTGAACATTTTCAGTGAAATATGTCAAGGAGCCAAAAAAAATAACTTTTGTTCAGAAAAAAAAATAATTATTATGTTTTACAGCAATTCAAATCTCTAATGGTGAAAGCAATAGGTATTAGCATTGCAAATAAGGCTGGGCTGCTACATTTGATTTTTTTACCTGGCTTTTTTATACATTAATCCACCGGGAGACGCTTTGCAGTTCTTGGTTGTTGAAGAATTTTAATATCTGATTGTCTATGCCCAATATTTTGACCTCCTGGAAAGAGCTGTGAGCTTTATTGGCATCCTTTGGGTCTCCTGAATGTCCGAATGGAACCACACGTCTTCCACAGAGAGTCTGCAGAGACGAGATAAGAAAAGGGAAAGAGATAGATGCCAGTTTTCAAAGCTATAACCTGAGCGCAGCAGGTTTCTCTGTGATGTTTGTATAGCTGCAGCGTTATCTTTACCTACCTCAAACACTGCAGCCCTAGATGACATTTGTAAATGGGGAATTGTAGGTAGCTGCTTTACAAAATTGCAAAAACTCTGCAGCATATTAGTGTCTGCTAGGGATTAACCCCTGCAACAACTTGAAGGAATGATACAGCACCAAAAAAAACAAAAACAAAGAAACAATTTAATTATATTCAGTTTGATGCTGTGCCCAATTTGTGTCCATGTAAGACAGTGCTACTTAAAGTGATTCGGCAACATGGTTCTGATTTAAACATTCGTCATTTACATTCTTGCTAGCTACAAAATAAGAGTCTTTTTTCCTATATTTGTTTCTGAATTCATCTCTGGATTAGCAAGAGACTGCAGTTTATAAATACAGTTCTCCAAATGAAAACTGTATAGTCATTATAACAGTAAGGTTTCCTACAGCAGTCTTATTTAGGAAATCATTTTTTTCTTCTGTTCTTGACTATGTTTTTTATTGTGTTATATATGATCTTTATGATCTCATTCATCTTAAACGAATAGTTTAATGTAATATATAAATATGTTCATCTAGTTTCTTTACATTTTTTGCACCTAAATAATTTACCCCAAATTTAACCCAAATTTTTTTCTTTCATGATTTAGAAAGAGCATACAATTTTAAACAACTTTCTAATGTACTTATATTATCTAATTTGCTTAATTCTCTTGATATACTTTGCTGAAAAGCATATCTAGATAGGCTTAGTAGCTGCTGATTGGTTGCTGAACATAGATGACTCGTGTGATTGGCTTACACATTTGCATTGTTATTTCTTCAACAAAGAATATCTACTGAATGAAGCAAATGAGATAATATAAGTAAATTGGAATGTTGTTTAAAATTGTATTCTCTACTTAAGTCATAAAATAATTTTTTTGGGTTTAGTGTACCTTTAAGAGCAACGTATGATTATCACTCCACATAGTGACATTAAACTCTGCAAATACCTTCATTATTTATTTTATCCTCTTTTACTGTAATTTAGCTTTGAAAACAGTTTGTTTTCCAAGTACAGCAATAATTAGAAGTGCACACAAATGCTTAAAGGGATAGGACATTTAAAATTAAACTTGCATGATACTAATAGATCATGTAATTTTAAGACATTTTTAAATTCACTTCTATTTTAAAATCTGCTCCGTTCTCTTGGTATCCCTTGTTGAAAAAGAATATGCACTTATCCTCCACAAGTGGGAGCTAGCTGCTGATTGGTGCCTGCACACATTTGTCTCTTGTGATTGGCTAATTAGATGTGTTCAGCTAGATGCCAGTAGTGCAATGCTGTTCCTGCAGCAAAGGATAACAAGAAAATGAAGCAAATTTGATAATAGAAGTAGATTGAAAAGTTGTTTAAAATTGTATGTTCTATCCAAATCATGAAAGACAATTTTGGGGTTTCCTGTCCCTTTAACAATGTTGTTTTCTACACAGCCATTATTTGAGTAAACAAGTAACTCATTTGTCTATAGCTAACAGGCTTCAGCAAAGGAGATACATTTTTTAATGAAAACCTAGGTTACAACATGGCGACAGTTTATGAAAACTAAACTTTACCCTTTTATTGATAATTAAACAAGTATCCTAATTAAAAAAAATACATATTATTCTTTGGGTAATTGTTGCTTTGAATACATCATTCTGACTAGCAGTTTATGAGTGTTTAATGTGTAATATGGATGTAAAGCAGTATACACAGCTTGTTTCTGCTTTAGCTTTTGTTTTTATATAATTGTGGCTCAGTTGTGCATGTGAATGGACTGATGATACTCACAAAAGTATGAGTAACACATTTATATATAGAAAAACATTTTTAGCAAATATGTCCAAAATTCTTTGGATGAAAAACAACTTTTATCTTTAATGAACTTCCAAATAAAAGATTGCTCATTATATAACTTTCAAAATGTCCTAGACTCTTTCTGGGACAGAGAGGTGTCTTGTGGGGAGTGTCCCATTGGTGCATGGTGGGAGGAGCCACTATTGAAAGGATATGACCACAAGGTGTGCCATTGGTGCATTGTGGGTCAGGAAATGTCATGGGCTATGAGGTAGTACCTGCAAACCAGGATATTTTCCTGACTGGGGGAGGTGTGAGAGGGACAGTGGACAGACTTTCCAACCCATGAGAGTTCTGTAAGATCCTGTTGAGTGGTTTATCATGAGAAGAGCTTGTTGTCAGCCAAAATAAATTTGACATATTTGGATCCTTAATATCCTTAATAAATGATTTTGTATATGCTTTTTACTCTTACTTTTCTTTTACTATATTACATTTCTATTTAGGCTTAAAGAGACAGTCAACACAAAAATTGTTATTGTTTAAAAATATAGATAATGCCTTTACTACCAATTCCCCAGCTTTGCACCAAAAATGGTTATACTAACATACTTTATAAACCTTTAAACCTCTAAATTTCTGTCTGTTTCTAAGTCCCTAAAAACAGCCCCATGATCACATGCTTTTGTATTTGCTTTTCACATCAGGGAAGTTAATTCATGTGAGCCATTTAGATAACATTGTGCTGACGCCCATGGATTCTAACAACACAGCACTAATTGGCTTAAATGCAAGTCAATAGATAAAGTCATGTGATCAGGGGGCAGTCAGAAGATGCTTAGAAATAACGTAATCACAGAGGTAAAAAGTGTATTAATATAACCATGTTTTCTGTGCAAAAGTGGAGAATGGGTAATAAAGGGATTATCTGTCTTTTAAAACAATAAAACAATTTGAGTTGACTGTCCCTTTAAGTAGAACTACCAATTAACTTGTGTGCTTCCTTTGTCACCTGCTTGCTAGCAATATTGTAGGAAGAGGAAGTGAGGCTTGCTTTACTAACACCGAGATTAGGAGTTTTGCATTAACAGGGGTGCGTTGCTAACAAGCCTTTTTTTTTAACGCTCCCTTAAGACAACGCTGGTATTACGGGGCTTTTTAAACCCTGCGTTAGCCGCAAAAAGGTGAGCGTAGAGCAAAATTTAGCTCCACATCTCACCTCAATACCAGCGTTGCTTACGGTAGCGGTAAGCTGGCTAAACGTGCTTGTGCATGATTTCCCCATAGGAAACAATGGGGCTGAGCCGGCTGAAAAAACCTAACACCTGCAAAAAAGCAACGTTCAGCTCCTAGCGCAGCCCCATTGATTCCTATGGGGAAAGGAATTTTATGTCTACACCTAACACCCTAACATGAACCCCGAGTCTAAACACCCCTAATCTTACACTTATTAACCCCTAATCTGCCGTCCCCGACATCGTCGCCACCTACATTATAATTATTAACCCCTACTCTGCCTCTCCGGACACCGCCGCCACCTACATTATCCCTATGAACCCCTAATCTGCTGCCCCCCCAACGTCCCTGCAACCTACCTACACTTATTAACCCCTAATCTGCCGCCGCCAACGTCGCTGCCACTATAACAAAGTTATTAACCCCTAAACCTAAGTGTAGCCCTAACACCCCCCTAATTTAAATATAATTTAAATAAATCTAAATAAAATAACTACAATTAAATAAATTATTCCTATTTAAAACTAAATACTTACCTATAAAATAAACCCTAAGATAGCTCCAATATAACTAATAGTTACATTGTAGCTAGCTTAGGGTTTATTTTTATTTTACATGCAACTTTGTATTTAGTTTAACTAGGTAGAATAGTTATTAAATAGTTATTAACTATTTAATAGCTACCTAGTTAAAATAAGTACAAATTTACCTGTAAAATAAATCCTAACCTAAATTACAATTACACCTAACACTACACTACAATTAAATTAATTACATAAACTAACTACAATTAACTACAATTAAATTAAATTATCTAAAGTACGAAAAATAACAAACACTAAGTTACAGAAAATAAAAAAATAATTACAAGACTTTTAAACTAATTACACCTAATCTAATCCCCCTAATAAAATAAAAAAGCCCCCCAAAATAATAAAATTCCCTACCCTATACTAAATTACAAATAGCCCTTAAAAGGGCCTTTTGCGGGGCATTGCCCCAAAGTAATCAGCTCTTTTACCTGTACCTGTGTTAGGGTTAGGGTTAGACTTAGGTTTAGGGGTTAATAACTTTATTATAGTGGCGGCGACGTTGGGGGGGCAGATTAGGGGTTAATAAGTGTAAGTAGGTTGCGGCGACATTGGGGGGGCAGATTAGGGGTTCATAAATATAATGTAGGGTTCGGCGATGTTGGGGGCAGCAGATTAGGGGTTCATAGGGATAATGTAGGTGGTGGTGGTGTCCGGAGCAGCAGAGTAGGGGTTAATAATTATAATGTAGGTGGCGACGATGTCGGGGACGGCAGATTAGGGGTTTATTTTATAGGTAAGTATTTCGTTTTAAATAGGATTAATTTATTTAATTGCAGTAATTTTATTTCGTTTTATTTAAATTATATTTAAGTTAGGGGGGTGTTAGACTTAGGGTTAGACTTAGGTTTAGGAGTTAATAAATTTAATATAGTAGCTGCGACGTTGGGGGCGGCAGATTAGGGGTTAATAAATGTAGATTGGTGTCAGCGATGTTAGGGATGGCAGATTAGGGTTTAATAAAATTTAACTAATGTTTGCGAGGCGGGAGTGTGGAGGTTTAGGGGTTAATATATTTATTACAGTGGCGGCGATGTCCGGTCAGCAGATTAGGGGTTAAAAAATTTACTTCAGTGTTTCCGATGTGGGGGGGGCCTCAGTTTAGGGGTTAATAGGTAGTTTATGGGTGTTAGTGTACTTTTTAGCACTTTAGTTGAGTTTTATGTTACGGCGTTAGCCCATAAAACTCTTAACTACTGACTTTTAAATGCGGTAGGAGTCTTGACAGGAGAGGGTCTACCACTTACTTCTTCCAAGACTCGTAATACCGGCGTTAGGCAAGTCCCATTAAAAAGATAGGATACGCAATTGACGTAAGGGGATTTGCGGTAAGCTCGAGTCGCGGAAGAATAGTGAGCGGTAGACCTATACCTGCCAGACTCGTAATATCAGCGGGCGTTAAAAAGCAGCGTTGGGACCTCTCAACGCTGCTTTTTAAGGCTAACGCAAGACTCCTAATCTAGCCATAAGTGATTCATCTGACGAGCCCTTAAGGGGACAGTCAACTCTAGAATTGTTTTAAAAGATAGATAATCCCTTTATTACTCATTCCCCAGTTTTGCATAACCAACACAGTTTTATTAATATATGTTTTACCTCTGTGATTACCTTCTATCTACGCCTCTGCAGACTGCCCCCTTATCTCAGTTCTTTTGACAGACTTGCATTTTAGCCAATCGGTGCTGACTCATAAATAACTCCACGGGAGTGAGCATAATGTTATCTATATGACACACATGAACTGTTTAACTGTGAAAAACTGTCAAAATGCACTGAGATAAGAGGCAGCTTTCAAAGGTTTAGAATTCAGTTTATGAGCCTACCTAGCTTTAGCTTTCAAAAAAGAATACCAATAGAACAAAAGCAAATTTGATGTAACAAGTGAATTGGAAAGTTGTTTAAAATTGCATGCCCTATCTGAATCATGAAAGTTTAATTTTGACTAGACTGTCCCTTTAATGTAACAGCACAAGGTGAGTGCATAAGAAAAACTCTTCATTCTCTCTTTTATAGGATTGCACTATTGTTATTTCTCTTTACTTTATAGTTTCACCCCCCCCCCCCCATGTGATCTTGTGATTCTTGACATTTTGATGATTGTTGTTGGGTGACTGTAGCTATAATTACTTTATTACATTATTTTGTCGCTCCTTCTTGTTTTAACCTTAGCTGCTTTCTGTTTTTTGTTTTTTTCACATTTATATATTTGAATGCATTGCAGTGAGAGAACAAAGCCAATTTCACGATATATAATACAACATTGCTGCGTTGCTTTATTTTACTAGTTTTTATTGATCGGCGCAAAGTCCCTTTTAAAGGAAAATTATGGTAGATATACTAACATTCTCTCTACTTATTTTATGGCACTTGTTTACTAAAGAAAGGAAAGTTGGCTGATCTATAATAAATGGGTTTCCTATGATATTTGAGGATCTGTGGAGGTCTTAAAGTAAAAAATAATGTCATAAAAGAAATGTAACACAATAACTGTCTTTGTAAAACACTGTATTAAAAGAGATACAAGCTTTTAAAGAGACTCAGAAAAGTTGAGTTAAAGGGCAAGCAAAACTATAAAATGTATAATATAAATTATTTGATTTCTAATAAACTTTCATTATTTATTTTGCAACTTTTTTTCACACTGCAGACTTCACAAGCCTAGTCCTGCTACATATCTGTGTCTAACTGACCTCAGTATAGGTGATAAGCTAAGATGCTACAAAACAATGCAGTCGTAAGCTTTGTCTACACTAGTAAAAAGTCCAGATTGGTTTCTGCTGATAAGTCAAGACGTTAGCTATTGAAAAACAATAGCAGAAAACAATGTGTTAATGCACAAGGATAGCTTTTACACAGTAAAAATAATGTATGGTTTCCATCCCTGCAATGTTAGTTCAACCTGGTTTTGTTTTTTCAGACTTTAAATATAATTGTATCTTGGTTGTAGGAGCTTATATTGCCCCTGTACATAACTTTATTATTTTCATATGAAAACAGGTTGATGCAGCCAGACTAAAGCTGTGTTACCTAAGTTATTGAGCTCCACACAAAGTACACTCTGTACTGCTGAACACGTGCCAAAGAGAATGAGCCCCTAGGATATTGCATAAAGGGCCTAATGAGGAATCTTGCGCTGATTCTTTCCTTTCTTCATGATCTAGGACATGAAATCCAAGGTGGTGTCCGCAGGGCTACTGGAACACTGCACATTTATTTAAACATATATTTTTTGGAGTAATGAAGCTATGTTTGCATACTTGCCTAATAAATGTCATTCCGCTTGCTGTGTAAACAAATTTGTTTGAATTTATTTTCTTAATGTATTTAGTTAAGTCCTTACTAACAAGACACAGTGAATATAGGGGACTGGAATACATGTGTATTACATATTTACATTCTCCCTTGATTATCTATGTTACTGTGAAACTGAATAATAGCTGTTTATTTGAATGATTCCTTTTTGCTTTCTTGCTAAGACTTGGACTATATCAGTCTCTGTTTAGTTTTGAGTCTCATTTGATCTTTCATTCTCTCACTTTTAGCCCCTCATACTCTTCCCATGATAAATGCTCTGTTTGCTGTCAGTTTCATGTTTGATTTTTCATTGTGTGTCTCTCTCTGGATGTTGCTTTCTGTTTTTAAGATTCAATAAAATATGTTTGCTAAAATAAAATCTCATGAAAAAACCCTGTCGCAGAATCACAACTGGAAATTTGTGGAATTCAAAGAGATGTATTGTATCTAATTGCATCTATCCTACAGCCATTAACTTCCACATAGAACAAGTTCCATTGTCAAGGATACCAACATCATAAGAATGGCTTCAAACCCTTACAAAATAAAGGAATAAAAATCAAAAATCAAAAACAAAAACACCACTCTATATGCACAAAAGAGAACTTTTAAAATGTTCCAGAAAAATAAAACAAAAATAAAAACGAGACAACCTTGTCAGCTTTGAAAGAATGAGACTTGAATGCAAAGCAATATACTTCACAATATATTTTTTTATGATCAAGGTTAAGGTGAAAAATGATAACACCTTTACAAGAACGCTCACTGCCAGCCACTTTTTTGTTATGAGGTTTCTGAGATGGATTTATAATGAGACTAGTTCACCCTAATAAAAAAAGACAAGAATATTTTACAATTCTTAACACCATTATCGGCACCAAGTCCTCCAGAGGGCACCTGCAAGAACCAGCTTCAGTAGCCAAGCTCTGCAGAGGGTATCTACCAAGTACCAGTATCCAGTTACTGTATTCAGGCTCTGCAGAGGGTATCTGACAAGTACCAGTATCCAGCTACTGTACCCAAGCTCTGCAGAGGGTATCTGACAAGTACCAGTATCCAGCTACTGTACTCAAGCTCTACAGAGGGTATCTGACAAGTACCAGTATCCAGCTACTGTACCCAAGCTTTGCAGAGGGTATCTAACAAGTATCAGTATCCAGCTACTGTACCCAAGCTCTGCAGAGGGTATCTGACATGTACCAGTATCCAAGCACTACTTTCTGTTTTGAATGTTCATAATTAGATTGACTATTCACATTCAAAATTTCAAATGTAACATTCAATATAACAAGTACTATTCAGAAGTTCAATAGTTCATGTGGTTGGGAATTTACTAAATTTATACATAATAGATACAAATATATCAATTCCAAATGTTTCTATTTTGAATATTGCATCATTTGAATATTACATTTATGTTTAAATAGTTTGTATTGTTATATATTTTTCGAAGAACAAGAATACATAAATAAAATGATATAACATTAATTGTCATATCTTCTATTGCTCTCTGAGTTGGGATATGCTGCGCTACATGTATACAGTGACATATAAGTTTCAGATAATTATATTGAATAGGTAAGAACATACTAAATTGTTGACTGGTCACATAAATATCATATTATTATGGTGTTGTTCACCCATGAGCAGTTCTATCGCAAATCCAACAGCAGGTTATCATCATATGAACTGTGTCTAACATTCGTCATTAAACTGCATCTTCCAAGTTATTGGTTCTGCTCACTTCTTATATCTATATTGCTCTACATAAATATATCTGGCTGAAACTTTTTTAACTAAGGGTAATCTCATGTACCCAGAAATATCCCATATCTTGAAATAGATTATCTGATAAACATAGGGTTGGGTAACTTGGAGTTAGAACATTAAGAATTAACAATTGAAAAGGGGGTTGCAGGGGTAGGGGGGAAGGGGGGAGTGACAACACATTGTTCCGTAGTCTATATTCTATGTATATCAATGAGTTTAGTTTGGTTATAGTGTGGTGGCCACTTAGGTCTCTGATCTCCTGTTATCTCGCGGGGTTGAGGAACCATTGCTTATCCAGTAATACCACACTGCTTGGGTTGTTTCCTTGTTATCTAGTGTATTTGACGCTATTTCGTACATGGTGTATGTATATTGAATTTTGTTGTATATCTCTGTCCAGGTTGGGGCTCCAGTTTTCCAATATTTAGCTATGCATATCCTTGTGATTGTGCATAAGATCCTAATAAATGTATTGATATGTTTATGGTATTTACTGATATGTTCATGTAATAAAGCCTGTTGGATCGTGAGATTGATGTTTTCATCTAGAATCTGACTGAGGAAAATAGATAGTCTGTTCCATGTCCCCTTCACTTCTTTGCAGTCCCACCACATGTGTCTATAAGTCCCTTTTTCTCCACAACCTCTGTAACATAACCTGCTGCCTTGTGGGTACATATGGGCCGTTCGTGTTGGGGTTAAGTACCACCTATAGATAGTTTTAGTAACATTTTCTTTGAGATCTACACTAATCAGCCCTTTCCCCGCATTCTGAAACATTGATTCCCATTCTTTTATATCTTTACAAATAAGTAATTCCTGTTCCCATGCCAGCATAGTCAAAGTCTTGGAGGTGTTGTGGTTAGCCTGTATAGACACATATAGTAGAAGATTTCTATAGGTGTGGTGGTCTCTTCTCTAGGGTGTTTTAGGTATGTTTGTAAGATAGAGTGTATCTGTAGGTACAAATACCAGTGTAGTTTCAGTGGGTCAATCTTTGACTGTAGTTGATTAAACGTCAGTATGTTTCTTCCTGTTAAGTAATCTGCTACTCTGTATAAGCCTTTGTTTTCCCATTTTTTAAGCTGAGTCCAGAGCTCTTCTGGCACTATGTATCTGATTGGTATTGATAGGGAATACAGCTGTAAGAGTTTATATTTCGTTTTCGCTGTCTTCCAGGTCTTTATAGTGAGGTTTGCGGTGTAAGGTTTAGGTGTCTTTCCGTCTCTCTGTGCCCTCCCCGGGTCCCAAATAATTAAATCTGCCTCATCCCAACCCCCTATTTTCGCTTCCACCTTGGGTCATATAATTTCCCTCGACCTTTTCAAGAGTAGTGAGTCCTGAGCTAGTCTGGCTGCATTGTAATAGTCTATTAGGTTTGGTGCTCCAATGCCTCCGAGTGACTTGTGTCTAGTTAAGATGGATTTTGCTATCCTATTCGTTTTATCTCCTCTAATGAAGACTGAGATTTCTTTCTCCATTGTTTCTAAGTCTGTTTTTATTATTTTTATAGGGAGGGTTCTGAATAAATATAATATTTGTGGCATGGCATTCATTTTTACTGCCGCTATTCTACCTAGCCATGAGAACTTAAAGCTCTTCCATTTTGTCAGGTCCCGTCTTATTTTTCTAAATAATGGGATATAATTTACTTTATATATTTGAGTGGAGCAAGTTGGGAGCTGAATTCCCTGGTATTTTAATGTGTGTTTCATCCATTTAAAATTAAATTGCGTTTCTAATAGTGTTTTAGATTGTTGGGGTATCGCAATGGGTAAATCTTCACATTTGTCTGGATTGATTTTAAATCCCAAAATGGTTGAGAAATTCTTTATTGTCTGATAGAGATTAGGTAAAGATATTAATGTGGAAATGGGGGCGTTAATTGTTTCCCTCTGTTCTGTAGTCATATTTGGTAATTGAGTGTGGGAGAAGAATTTTGAAGACAGTGTCTCCGTTTCTTGATTACGTATAACTTTTTCCCCATTATATAGTTCCCCATAGTACCTTGCGAAAGTGTCTACAATTTCTTGCGGGTGTGAGGTCGTAGTGTTGTCAAGTGTCTCAATTAGCGGGATCGCGGAGGCCTTACATCTTTCTCTAATTTTGTGTGCCATGTATCTATCGGGTTTGTTCGCAAATATAAAGTATTGCTCCTGGATTTTGTGAATGGCTCTAGTCGCTTGTGTGTGAAGTAGTGTAGCTAGAGCAGATCTTTTAGTTTGGAGTAGCTTTAAAGTAGCTTTACTTTTGTTATATTTGTGTTGCCTTTCTAAATCCTCAATCTCTGCGTGGAGCTGTTGTAATTGCTGTCTATATTTCTGAACCTGTCTTGCTTTCTCTTTAATTAGTAACCCTCTTAGGACCGCCTTGTGTGCTGCCCATGTAATCCCTGGGTTAGTTGTGGTGTCTGTGTTAATGTGCCAGTATTCGGTTAATTGTTGTAATACATTGTCGTGTATTTGGGGATTTTTGACGCAAGATGGGTCAAAAGTCCAAGTTCTGCTTCTGTCTGGATCACTGATGCCGTTAATCTGTAGGGTGATTATGGAGTGGTCAGACCACACACAGGTGTGTATCTGGGAACTATTCAGTAGAGGTTGTAAAATCTGACTCACATATATATAATCCAGTCTGACATATGTTTTGTTCTAAGTCTGTTTTTATTATTTTTATAGGGAGGGTTCTGAATAAATATAATATTCGTGGCATGGCATTCATTTTTACTGCCGCTATTCTACCTAGCCATGAGAACTTAAAGCTCTTCCATTTTGTCAGGTCCCGTCTTATTTTTCTAAATAATGGGATATAATTGACTTTATATATTTGAGTGGAGCAAGTTGGGAGCTGAATTCCCAGGTATTTTAATGTGTGTTTCATCCATTTAAAATTAAATTGCGTTTCTAATAGTGTTTTAGATTGTTGGGGTATCGCAATGGGTAAAGCTTCACAGTTGTCTGGATTGATTTTAAATCCCGAAATGGTTGAGAAATTCTTTATTGTCTGATAGAGATTAGGTAAAGATATTAATGGATTCGTCAAAGTCAATAAAATATTGTCAGCAAAGAGAGATAGTTTGTATTCTGACGCCTTTATTTTAACTCCTGATATATCTAAATGTTAACAAATCGTAACTGCTAGTGGCTCTATACATAGTGCAAAGAGCAATGGGGACAGGGGACACCCTTGTCTGGTACCGTTACGAATTGGGAAGGATTTCGACTTATATCCTGTTGATGAGACCTGGGCTTCTGGACACGAGTATATAACTTTTAAGGCTTTTATGAATGCTCCCTCAAAACCCATGTGGTGTAGTGTTAAGAACATATAGTCCCAATCTATTCTATCAAACGCCTTCTCCGCATCCAAAGATAGGAGCAGAGAAGGCGTTCGTGTCTCTCCTAAGAATTGTATTAAGTTAGTAACTTTTCAGATGTTGTCTGGGGCTTCCCTATTCTTCATAAATCCCACCTGGTCTGGATGAACCAAGTGGGGGATGATGTGCTTAAGTCTATTTGCGATTACTTTCGTAAATATTTTAAGATCCTGATTTATGAGAGATATTGGGCGGTAGTTCTGGCATTTTTTATGATCTCTTCCTGGTTTGGGGATTACAACTATCTTGACATCTAGTAAATCTGGGGGGATATCCCCTCCTTCCATAATGTGATTACAGAATTTCACCAGGTGTGGGATTAGTGAATTTTTAAATAATTTGTAATATTCGTCTGGAAAGCCATCGGGTCCTGCTGCTTTTCCCGTTTTAAGATCTTTGATGGCTCCTAGTATTTCTATTGTGGAAATGGGGGCGTTAATTGTTTCCCTCTGTTCTGTAGTCATATTTGGTAATTGAGTGTGGGAGAAGAATTTTGAAGACAGTGTCTCCGTTTCTTGATTACGTATAACTTTTTCCCCATTATATAGTTCCCCATAGTACCTTGCGAAAGTGTCTACAATTTCTTGCGGGTGTGAGGTCGTAGTGTTGTCAAGTGTCTCAATTAGCGGGATCGCGGAGGCCTTACATCTTTCTCTAATTTTGTGTGCCATGTATCTATCGGGTTTGTTCGCAAATATAAAGTATTGCTCCTGGATTTTGTGAATGGCTCTAGTCGCTTGTGTGTGAAGTAGTGTAGCTAGAGCAGATCTTTTAGTTTGGAGTAGCTTTAAAGTAGCTTTACTTTTGTTATATTTGTGTTGCCTTTCTAAATCCTCAATCTCTGCGTGGAGCTGTTGTAATTGCTGTCTATATTTCTGAACCTGTCTTGCTTTCTCTTTAATTAGTAACCCTCTTAGGACCGCCTTGTGTGCTGCCCATGTAATCCCTGGGTTAGTTGTGGTGTCTGTGTTAATGTGCCAGTATTCGGTTAATTGTTGTAATACATTGTCGTGTATTTGGGGATTTTTGACGCACAGGTGTGTATCTGGGAACTATTCAGTAGAGGTTGTAAAATCTGACTCACATATATATAATCCAGTCTGACATATGTTTTGTGTGCTGCCGAGTAGAACGTTGTGTCATCTGTCTGACCATACATGGTACTCCATGTCTCTATCAAAGAGTGGGGAAGTAGGATGTCTCGGATTGACAATATGATTGTGTCTAGCCTGTTTATTGGTCAGAGGTTTGGTGGCAGTGGGGTTAATAGGTAGCATAGTGACATTAAAATCCCCGGCTAAGAATATTTTAGTATGTGACCATTGTGTGAGCAAATGTGATATATGATGAAAAAATTTGTGTTGACTCTCATTTGGTGCGTATATATTGCATAGTGTAATTTCTGAGTCTAATATTCTACCTCTGACAATCAGGTATCTCCCATCAGTGTCTGTTATTATGGCTTCTGGAGTAAAATTGAGTGATGAATGTATCAAAATGGATGTGCCACTTTTTTTTAGATCTTGCCGTGGAATGATAGTGAGTGTCAAAGTGTTTTGCCCAATATTTTGGGATGTTATCCTTAAGTAGGTGAGTTTCCTGGAGGAACAGTATATTAGCTTGAAGGGACTTGTATTGTGTCATTGCTATTCTTCTTTTAACGTTAGTGTTCAACCCCCTCACATTGTGGGATAATATCTTTATTTTAGGGTTCATAATGTGGTGTCTATGTGTGGATGTTGTAAAAGGAAGTATTTTACCTTTGATTCACTGGGTTGGATACCTAGCTGAGTTGTGGTCAAGAGATCAGGATTGCATGTAGTGGTCTCTGCTGTGTCGTCACTGGAGGGGGGGAGGGGGTCAAAAAGAGAAAACATTATTAAAGTTAGAATAAACAACATTTTATTGTCCTCAACAGTAGGACCTGTAATTGATAGTCCGAAAAAAAAAGAAAAAAAAAGTCTTGAGAATAAACCCAAATAAGTCTATCACACTGGGAGAAGATTACTCTTCACCACATTATAAGGCCTTTGTAATCAGAACTTCCAAAAGAACTTTCTTGAATGGAGTCCCATCGTAATGTCCCCAACTAGGGATGAAGTAGAAAAAGTCTCATCTCCATATATTTTAAAAGCAGGTTACATTTTCCATGTTCTTTGGTTCTCTTAGTCATTCTGCTCTGTGTTTTCCCCTTATAGGGGGTACCTAACTGATATATCTATAGTTCTGAATTTTGGTTAATTCTCTTAAGAAGTTTTGCCTCTTGTTTCTTTAGTCTTCTGTTTCTTATGGTTGATCTTTTGCCATTTAGGTAGTTCTGGTTGCCTGCCTGAGTCCTTGTTATTCGTTTGGTTCGTTGTTGCAGCTGGAATATTAGGCATTTCTAGATCCAGAATCTTGCAGATTTCTGGGATGTCCTCTGGGTCTTTCAGAGTTATCGTCTTAGAGTCTTTTATTATGTGTAAGGCAAATGGGAACCCCCATCTATATTGTATTTGGTGTTTTCTAAGGATAGTG
Organism: Bombina bombina; assembly: GCF_027579735.1. Taxonomy (NCBI): domain Eukaryota; kingdom Metazoa; phylum Chordata; class Amphibia; order Anura; family Bombinatoridae; genus Bombina; species Bombina bombina. The sequence goes on along the minus strand of NC_069499.1, from coordinate 1,153,936,337 downwards.
GTAAGAGGGTGTAGGGTCCCTCTCCTCTGTAATGTTCTCACACTCAGATCTTGGTAAAATTGGATAACATTTCCTTGATATTTGAAGGTCGGGTGCTTTCTTGCAGCTTGCAGGATTTTGTCTTTATCTGGAAAGAATGTTAGTCTGATTATAATATCTCTTGGCGGTAGGCCTGGTTTAGGTTTAGGCTTTAACGCCCTATGTGCTCTCTCAATGTGAAAGATATATTCCGCTGGAGAGTTTGTAATTTGAGTGAAGAGCTGGGCAAGGTATGTAGGGATTTCCGTGGGAGTGATTTCTTCTGGGACTCATTTGAGGCGGATGTTGTTCCTCCTGCTCCTGTTCTCCAAATCTTCCATTTTATCTTGGAAGTCCTCTAGTAGTTGTTGTTGAGTAGACATGGTTTGCTCCATATCATCCATTTGATCCACCATAGCATCCTTTTGATCTTCCAGTGTCTCTAATCTATTACCCATCTCAAAGAGGTCAGATTTGATTTAAGATAGACTACTTGTCACGGATGAGTGTATGGAGTCGATTTTTTCCCATAATTTCTCAAAGTTATCAGCAATGTCTTGTTTGGACACTAGATTTTTGAGGTCAGTGGGCTATTGTCATGTGTTAGCTGATGAGAATCAGTGTCAGATTCCTCATCCGCCTCCATGTCTGGAGGTTGTTTACTTGTTTGGGAAGTTTAAAAAAAGGTTGACATAGCTGATGATTTTGTTGTTTTCTCCCCTTTAGTTGATCTTTTAGAAGACATCTTGTAGATAAAGAAAAATATATAAGATAGATATTCAGTTTACTTATAAGTGCTATGTTGTGGAAACACCAGTGGTGTAGGAGGCAACCTATTATTTCTTCTTATGTGGTTATTCAGGCAGGTAGTAGCTGATAGATTACATTTAACAAGAGGCCAAGTCTATGTTGCTATATCATGTTGATAATGGCCTATATTTGTTTCTTTAAAACGCTAAAGCATCATCTCTCCCAGTATAATTTGAGGGATTGCTTACATTTTAAATTAAAGAGAATTGTCTGCTCCTTTTCTTTTAATAGTCTTTACTTTAGGATTAATGGACAATATCCTCCACAGAGGACCGCAAAACTGTGCTGATTTTTGCAGCAATGGTCCTTGCTAAGATATAAATGTTTGTAGCAGCTGTAGTGTCGCAAGCATCAATATGGCCTTAAAGTAAATTGACTCTAGGTTTATTAAATCCAAGTCCCGACTATTACGGTGCTTATTATCTATTTTGGGTATAAGGTGATTTGTCTGTCCCACACATAAATTCGTCCGCACTGTTTATGCAATTGGACTTACTTTCAGCTTGCTCCGGTATGAATGGCTGCACCTCTCCCCAGTCTCCTCTCACCGCCTTACTGCATGTTGTTAGAGATGGATCAGCTGGTTTCGGGAGCTCCGTGATGCTTCTGATAGATTCACTTAAGTCTAACTTTAGCGGATAGCACTAAGCTTCAGCTCTTTCCCACATTTTACAACGCAAGCAACAGCTGACAACCTGAATATTACATTTAAAGGGACAGTAAAGTCAAAATTAAGCTTTCATGATTCAGATAGAGCATGCAATATTAAACAACTTTCCAATTTAATTCTGTTATCAAATTTGCTTTGTTCTTTTAATGAAGAGAAAAACTAAGAGCTCAGGAGTGTGCACGTGTCTTTAGTAGTTTATGGCAGCAGTGTTTTGCAACATTGTATAACAAAGCTACAAATAATGCAACAATGGCAGAGCAGAATTAACAGAGAATATTTAGTGCGGCTAACATATCGTCAAACTTTGCTCAAATTACAAGCTTTGAGTTATGTGTTGCGCTCGAACACAACATATAATAATATAATAATAATAATAATAATAATAATATAATAGCACTAAAAAATGAGCTTAACTGGAGACCTGAAGTAAAGTGTTAGGGCTGAAATAAAAATAAATAAACAAAAACAAAACACAAGTAAAACATATTAAAATAATGTATTAGTGGATTTTCTTACCCCCTCTACCAAGATGGGCTGGTTTAGGAACCCAAGCTGGTTTTTCTACGTATATATAGCGAGTAAAATTTACACAAAAAATGTAATTTGCTTGAGGGCATTTTTTCTGAAATTGAATGAGTGACCCCGAATCTAAATCTCTATTCTCCTTGAGTGGGAAAACGTTTACATTTGCTGGAATGTGAGTAGAGTGTATAGGCTTTCTGTTTTAATCCTTTTTATTTTATAACCATATTGCAACATTTACCTTTGTATATTTTTCTGTGTCTCGTTAATGTTAAGGCACTGAGACCATTTTTGTCATAATACATAGTTCTTATTATAGCTTTGGCTTTCATCTTAGTATTTGAATTCATTTTACTTTAGAGACTGGTAACAATTGGTAAGATTTAACAGTAAGAATTCATCAGGCCTGTATATTTATATACACATATAGATAGATTTTTGCCAAATTGGGTTTTTGGATTTGAAACTGCGAAGCAGAGGATCAAGGACTCCTTGACGGTGACAGCATTTGGAGTTATAAATGCAGATAGTGGGTGGTAAGAAAAGGATTTTTTGTACTGTCTGGAGCTAGAATAGTTTAGAAAATGTTTTGTAGTCATGACAAATAGCATAGGGTTTACTTAAAAAAAAAAAAAAAAAACCTATACCAAAAAAAATGCAGATATTTTCTTTCTGAAGTTTTTCATGTCATGATGTGACGCCAGGAACAAAAATTTTGTGAGGTTGAGAAATTCATAATATTTCCTGTTTAAAGAAATATCCATGTTACCGTAGAGTTTTTTTTTAAAGAGGGTGTTGTGTTTTATTTAACATTTTTTATATTTAAAAAAAATGTTTGATTTCATTTTGTAATGCTGTTATTCTGCAAAGTAAAACCGTGCTCTGTATAGTGAGAATATAACCTTTTTGTGAGACTAAATCTTCTTCATTGTTTCCGCGGAGCAAAACTTATAACTTTGCACTTTGATGCTGTACAATGTGTGATTTTTTTCCCTGCTATTGTAGATCATAAAAGTTGTTTCATCTTCTTATTCATGATATTAGTTTTTCATGATTTTTTTTTTACTATTTGACCAATTAAAGAATATATACAGTATATATATGTATATAATATGTTTCAATAATAACAATCCATCTATCATGTATAGGTGTTACATTTTTCATTGTTGATATGATCAATATGTATACAGTATGATTAAGTTGTATATTAACCAGTGTATAACTTAAGTATCACATAGTTCTTTCTTTATATGTACAGTATGTTTACACATATGATTAATAAATAATCAATATTTAAAAAAAAAACATGGCATCCAACACACATGCATACTATCATGTCGCTGTTCAAATGGCTTAATTTTTGATTAACACATATGCCTATTGTTTGGGAAAGAATTAAGTTAATTTAACACATATATATTATTATTATACACTGTACAAGGGATCAATGTAAATACCTCTAATGTAATATCTAGAGCTGTCAAACAGTCATATTTGTTATTTTGTTTGGATTTTAATATTTTTATCCCTATTACAGGCGAGATTACATATGCGGCGCAGGCTTCAGCGCAACTGCTGAAACCAGTGCCACCCGTAATTTCACCTAGCACATCAGGGAATGACATATACCCCGCCGGCAGTTCATAAAGTGCCATAAGTCGGATAAACTAGCGATGTCCAGAAATGTGCATAAATACATATTTGCTGGAATAAAGTGTATTAACCCCTATATATATGCCAACCCCAGCATCGCAAACTACCTAATAAATGTATTAACCGCCAAACCCCCGCATTGCAGAGTAACTAATTAACTTATTAACCCTTAAACCACCAAACCCCCACATTGCAATAAACCTAATTAATCTATTAACTCCTAAACCGCCAATTCCCAACAACGCAAATAACTAATTTAATTACTAAGCCCCCTAACCTAACACCCCTTAAATTAACCCCAAATTACATAAAATACAAAATTACAATTAAAATAAAAAATCCTAACAGTACTTAAAAAAAACTAAGATTAAATTTAATTAATCTAAAATTACAAAAAATAAAAAAAGTCTAACATTACAGAAAATAATAAACCAAATTATCAAAAATAAAAAATTAAACCTAATCCCTATGAAAAAAGACCCCCCAAAATAAAAGTGCCCCCTTAATCTAATACTAAACTACCAATAGCCCCTAAAAGGGCTTTTTGTAGGGCATTGCCCTAAGTTAAACAGCTGTTTTGCTTAAAAAAAATTCTAAGTCCCCCCTAACAGTAAAACCCCCCACCCACCAAACCCCCCAAAATAAAAAAAAACTAACATTACAAAACCTAAGTTACCCATTGCCCCTAAAATGGCATTTGTGTGGGTATTGACCTTAAAAGGCTATTCAGCTCATTTACTGCCCTTAAAGGGGCATTCAGCTCTTTTACTGCCCAATAAAATACCTAATCTAAAAAAAGTCTAACCCCCAGATAGGTACTCACGGTTCCTGAAGTCCGATGGTGAAGTCTTCTTCCAAACGTCGACATCTTCTTCCATCGCAGCGACCTCTTCTATCTTCATCCAGGACTGCAGAACTGAAGACGGCAACCATGGAGCCATGGAGCGTATAGGATCCCCTTCGTATGACCAATATTGCATGCAAGTTACGTGTTTAAATATGGCATACCTTGCATTCCTATTGGCTAATTTGAATCTTTAAATTCAAATCAGCCCATAGGATGAGAGCTACTGAAATCCTATTGGCTGATTTGAACAGCCAGTGGCTCCACAATCACTGGTCTTCAGTTCCATTGTCCTGGACAAAGATAGAAGAGGTTGCCGCGATGGAAGATGTCGCCACTTGAAGAAGACTTCACTGCCGGACTTCAGGAACTGTGAGTACCTATCTTGGGGTTAGACTTAGGCTTTTTTTCTTATTTTTAAATTTTTTTAATTTTTTAGATTAGGGATTTTATTAGGCGGTAAAAGAGCTTAATGCCCTTTTAAGGGCAGTAAAAGAGCTGAATCCCCTTTTAAGGGCACTTCCCATCCAAACGCCTCTTTAGAGGCAATGGGTAGTTTAGGATTTTTAAGTGTTAGGGGGAGTCTTTTTTAAATGTAAAGGAGCTGTTTAACTTAGGGCAATGCCCTACAAAAGGCCCTTTTAAGGGCTATTGGTAGTTTAGTTTAGATTAGGGGGTGTTTTTATTTTGGGGGGGCTTTTTTATTTTCATAGTTATTAGGTTTAATTTTTTCATTTTTGATAATTAGTTTTTTTATTCTTTTGTGTAATTTTCTGTAATGTTAGATTAATTTAAACTTAGTTTTTTATTTTTAAAGTAATGTTAGGTTTTTTATTTTAATTGTAAGTTAGTATTTTTTAATTTTAGGTAATTGGCGTTAATTTCGGGGTCATTAGGTTAGGGGGCTTAGTAATTTAATTAGTTATTTGCATTGTGGGGGTTAGCGGTTTAGGAGTTAATAGTTTAATAAGGTTAATTGCATTTTGGGGGGTTGACGGTTTAGGAGTTAATATACTAACGGCTAGATTTAGAGTTTGACGGTAGATGGGGTGCGTTAGCTACCCGTGGTTTATGTCTAACGCACAGCGTTTTTTAACACGGGTATTTAGAGTTAATAAATAACCATCTAACGATGCTCCTAACGCATGTATTTCACACGCGGAATCACGCCGTGTTAGACAGTCTCCCATAGAGATAGACAGTATCCCATAGAGATCATTGGAAAATCAAACAAACACGCATTTTTCACCTAACACTCGATCTCGCGAGAAATAGGCACTGCTCTGTCATATGGCGTATACAACATAATGCACAACAATAACACACCGCAAATGTCACAACAACAATCACAAAACAAAGCACATAAGCATTACACATTCACAAGCGGGGAACTGTTAATAAAATAAAATACAGGGAATACGCATATACTTTAAGATGCGGAAATACGGAAAATAACAACAAGGAAAAATAAATGCACAATCAGACACTAGCAAAATACTCGCATTCAATATTACTATATATTAGGACAAACATACATATACAACACCATCGCAAATTAACATTTACACATAATACGATGGGACAATGTTAGACAAAACGAGCACTATGACATCATCGCATTCTACACATTCCACAAATACTAACTCCAAATGAGCATGCGCAAATTCACACACCTAATACACATTGCACAAATACTAATTGCTAATAAAGCACACCTGAACACAATTTACAACGCAAATCGGTACATCATTAAACATTTACACAGGGTATATAAGCACCACACAAGCATGGCTTCTTTGACTGTGTTGCTGGTGGGTCTTTGGAGATTGGAGGTTTAAGATTAGAGAGTTTGTGCATTATTGTGAGTGAGTTAGTGTTAGTGTGAGAGAGTCAGTTGTTAGTGTTATCGTGAGTGAGTTAGTGGGAGTGGGAGTTAGTGGTAGTGGGAGAGAGTCAGTGGGAGCGTGAGTGAGTTAGTGGTAGTGGGAGTTAGTGAGAGTTAGTGGTAGTGTGATAGAGTCAGTTAGTGGGAGCGTGAGTTAGTGGTAGTGGGAGTTAGTGAGAGTTAGTGGTAGTGGGAGTTAGTGAGAGTTAGTGGTAGTGTGAGTTAGTGAGAATTAGTAGTAGTGTGAGTTAGTGATAATTAGTAGTAGTGTGAGTTAGCGAGCGAGTGATTTTTCTGTACACTTAACACATTTACACGCACATTCAATACATACATACACTTATCAATAACACTACATACACTCCATACCCCATACCCCCTCATACTACACTCCATACCCAATTCCCTGTAGTCCCATTCCCTTTCATCCCATTTACTCTTATCCCACACCCCATCCCAATCCCATCCCCTAGTTACATTTAGTTTACATATCCTCCTTTTAGTCTTCTTCTTCTTTTTGTTTATTTAAATACTCCTTACCCTCTTTGTTTTTTATATCCCTCTCACACTTTCAGCACTTATTTTGTCTTTTTAGTTCTTTATTTTGACCCCCTTTCATTTCATCACACTCACTTTTTGTTTGATTATTTGGGGTTTAGTTTAGGGAACAGATGGAGGGCAGGCAGGAGCTTAGTCAGGGGAGAGGTAGAGGGGGGAGGAGAGGGAGGGGGAGAGGAACAGGACAGGAAGGGGGGCAGGAAGCGGGGGTGGAAGCGGTGGGTGGACCCAGCCACTTGGTTCAAGATGAACAAGTGGCTGGGCCCAGTGGCGGACAGAGTAGGGCTTCACAGTCCGGGAAACAGAGGGCATCGTCACAGGGGAAGGCCAAGGCGACTAGGGAGGCGAGGTATTCTATGGAGGAGAAGGAGGCACTCGTAGAAGCCTATATGGGCAGGTATAGGAGGCTGCAGCACCAGAAGACCACCCCGACTGAGAAGAGGAAGCTGTGGCTGGAGATAAGGGATGCAGTCAATGCAGTGGGTGGACGGAATCGAGATATGGACTCTATTAAGCATCGATACCGGGACTGCAAGATGGATCTTAAGAAAAAGTTAACCCGGGAGTCCCAACATGCCGCAGGAACCGGTGGCGGCCCTGCACTGGAAATCGATTACTGCCGATGGGAGGAAATGTTGCGTCCCAGCATCTCCGAGGTGGATATAGTCGGTATCGGAGGAATCGATACCGGGAACCTGCCACTCTCATCTGACGGTAAGCTCATTTAAGAATAAATTAACACCCGAATGTATTTCAAGGGACACTATACGCAAACATTTCCTTTCACGATTAAGGTTGAGAATACAATTTTAAACCACATTAAAATTTACTTATATTATCTAATTTGCTTCATTCTTTAGATATACTTTAATGAAGAAATAGCCATGCACACGGTGAAACAATCACAGGAGGCAGCTATGTGCAGCTACCAATCAGCAGCTGCTAAGCATATCTAGATATGCTTTTCAGCAAAGAATATCAAGAGAATGAAGCAAATTAGATAATATAATTAAATTAGAAAGTTGATTATAATTGTATGCTCTTTCTAAATCAGGAAAGATAAAACATTGGGTTTCATGTCCCTTTAAGGCTAAGATTAATGCTATTACGCTGTTTAACACATTATTACGTAAACGCATTCACAATTACTTTGCGGTTACATTAGTATCTAGGCTATAGGTTAGGTGTGCATTTAAACAGACTGAAAACAAACGCTAAAACATTCACATTGACCAGAGATATCACAAACACGGTTTTGAAAATGCGGAAATCGTATTGATTGTTAGATTTCAAAGTGGATTAATGAGGCTGCATTTGTAATTGTATCGTAAGCTAAATAATTTAAAGCTTTATTTGGAAATATGCTAATATATACATTTCTTTCTTTTTCAAATGTACAGAGTCTGGGGAGGAGGCAGCACAGCAACTACAGGCTCCTCCTTTTCCCCGGTATGAGAGTGGTGGGGATGAGTCTCCACCTCGGAGGGAAGAGGCCCCCCTTGCCGAAGAGGCCCCCCTTGCCGAAGGGGCCCCCCTTGCCGAAGAGGCCGCGGAAGCAGAGGAAGAGGCCCCTCAAGCACCAGCAGGCTGCCATGCACGGGCACCCCGCCGTGCACAACAAGAGGAAATAGCGGAGGTGCGGGTTCTACTAGACTACATTGACCAGATGCGTACCTCCCGGATACAAAATATACAAGGCAGAAGTAGAATAATTGAAGATCTCAGTGGCATTCGAGAAGGCCAAACCCATATCATAAACCTCCTTACTCGAATAGAAGAAGGCCAAAACAGAAGTTTTCTACTACAACAACAGATGTTTGATTTCTTCCGGGAGGCGCATGCTGGTCGGCCTCCTGCTGGTCCTCCACCTGCTGGGCCTCCACCTGCTGGGCCTCCACCTGCTGGGCCTCCACCTGCTGGGCCTCCATCTGCTCCTGCCGGTCCATCTTCTCCTGCCTGCCATCTTCTCCTGCCGGGCCATCTTTTCCTGCCGGGCCATCTTCTCCTGCTGGGCCATCTTCTCTTGCCGGGCCATCTTCTCCTCCTGGGCCATCTTCTCCTCCTGGGCCATCTCCTCCTCCTCGGCCATCTCCTCCTCCTCGGCCATCTCCTCCTCCTCACCTTGGTCGGCCCAGTACTCTTCCTTCCACTCTTCCAACATCTCCAATGCGAACTCGTCGGAGGCGGCAGTTGCCCCTCCCAGAGCCTCAGCCCCGTGGGAATAGGAGAAGGAAGAGGAAGTAAGTATTTGTTTTCATGTGTACTTATTTTCTATTTAATGTGTAATGGATAGGTATGTGATGATGTGCTTTTCATACACTTGTGGACCACACTCTAATAATCTACTTCTATGGGACCGGGTCCATGGAGGCATATTGTTTGCAGAGTGTGGGTTATAAGTGTGTGGACACCACATCATCACATACCTATCCTTGTTCATGATATTGATTGGTTTCTGTGATGTGATGTCCAAACTGTTTCCCTAATCGCAAACAAAATTACCATTACAATTATCCATGATGGCATATTACTGTTTGAATGCCAATAACACAGCTTAAAGGGACAGTCAGAACATTATTGATTACAAAGAAAACACTGTATTACGCATTATTAAGTTGGAAACAACAAAACATGGAGAAATACGTGTGACTTATGTGCTTACCCTTGTATCTATGCCTCTGAAAAAGGACCACTTATTTGTTGTTCTTACATAACAACATTTTACACAATCCATGATCAATACATGGTAAATATGCTGTATGACCTCAAGGTTTTATATATACAAATGCTCTCAAAATGCCCTCTAGTGGTCAAATTGCATTGTGATTACATGCACTCTTCAAGCTCGACGAAATGAGCACACAAACCTCATAGGTTTAGCTAGCAAAGAAAAATAACCACAGAAAAATGAATAATTGGTGAGAAACCTTTGATATCATTGATATTACAAAATCTGCTTTTTTAATAATGCAAAACATTATTTGTTTTCTAGACTGTCCCTTTAACAAAATTACATATGCTAGCATATAATATTTGGTGATTGTTGGTATATCTACATGTACTTGTTCAAACAAGAAATATTTCCAAAAAAATGATATTGACGTGTTAAATAAAGTCTATTTTCTTAAAGAGACATTATTGTGTTTGTTTGTTTTTAGAAAGACATTTGTTTTAACAATGAATATGGTTTAAAGTCCTTTTAGGAGTGACCCAAACAAAATATGCTAACAATAATATATTTGTAGATTAACCAATGTGGAACTCATACATGATACAAAATAAACATTTGCATTAAAGGGACAGTATACAATCTTTAACAGAACTGCATATAATAGACACTACTAGAAACAACAAGATTAACATATACTGATATCAAAAGCCATATTAAAAAGCTTTTAACAGGTTATCTCTATTGAAAATATAGAAGGAAACCCCATTACAACCGTAAAACAAGATAATACCCCATCATTAACATATGAAAAGACCCTTTACACAAACAGGAGAAAGCTGGAGATGGTACTCACATGAAACTTTGAGGCTTGGCGAGGAGTCTGAAAATTAATTACATTTTATTTGAACAGAAGCAAAAGTAGACATGTATTTGGTAAACAATGGACTATATAAATAGAGACAAAATCTAATTTTTTGGTTTTTAATGTGAGTGTCTAATGAACCTTTAATAAAATATACGACCAAATTACATTTAGAAGAAGTCGGCATCATATATTTAGCATATGATAAAGATAAATGCATATTGATTACTTTATTGTAATACAATAGCGCATATTTATGAATTATATATAGTTAAAATTAAACACAACTGACATTTTTAATAAAAAGGAACATATTGTTGACAAACATATTAAACAAGATGTACTATAGAGATTTGCACTTGCCTCGAAATATCTTATGCATGAAAACATTTTGCTTCCATTCGTTTATTCAACCAGACATCCAGCAAAAGAGGATGTGGTGGTCTTTATCAGCTATGGGTCAACAATGTTACATGATGCACACAATCCATATTCGCAATGTTTTTTAAACTTGTCTTCTCATTCACAAACGTGTGTAACGTGCACAAAAGAATATTGCGGGACTACGTAATACAATCAGACGTTTTTTTACACCTTTGCATGTGACGTCTTAATTAACATGGCGCTTCCTTGATCACGTAAGAACGCCATCCAATAAAAGGCGCATCCTTGATCGCGTAAAAACGCCATCCAATAAAAGGCGCATACTTAATCGCGAAAAAACGTCATCCAATAAAAGGTGCATCCTTGATCGCGTAAAAACGTCATCCAATAAAAGGCGCATACTTGATCGCATAAAAACGTCATCCAATAAAAGGTGCATCCTTGATCGCGTAAAAACGTCATCCAATAAAAGGTGCATCCTTGATCGCGTAAAAACGTCATCCAATAAAAGGCGCATACTTGATCGCGGAAAAACATCAGTCAATACAAGGAATCATTGGACAGCCTGCCAGATGACGTCTTAAGCAACATGGCGCATCCTAGATCGATGAAAAACCGCAGCCAACACAAGGACTCAGTTGATAGCTTGGCATATCAATAAGAAACGTATTTATATTTTAGTAACTAGTATGTGTCCATATTGCTTTCTAGGAATGTCACGATAGATAACGAAATACTGTGATCTATAAAATAGAATACATTATCGAAAATAAGGAGATATTTCATTCAAAGCAGAGTATTTATAAATAAACTATTTAGCAAGCAGCATGTTTTAAGTACAAATTCAATCAATATTGGTTACACGATTATGTACGACATTGCAATTTGAAATATATTTTTACAATAAATGTAAATATTTGGATTATTGTGTTTCCTGTCCCTTGTTAGATATTATATGTTAAAGGGACAGTCAACCCCAGAAATTTACATTTCAAAAATATAGATAATCCCTTTATTACACATTACTCATATTTGAACAACAAACACAGTTATATCTTACTATACATTTAACTTCTGTTCTTATCTTGTATCTAAGCTTCTGATGACTGCCCCATTATTTAGGTTCTTTTGACAGACATGCAGTTTAGCCAATCAATGCTCACTCCTAGGTCACTTTACGTGCATGATCTCAATGTTATCTATATGAAACATGTGAACTCATGCCTTATAGTACTCAATATTTTTACAACATTAGAGGCAGTCTTCAAGGTCGAAGAACTTAGCATATGAACCTCCTCTGTTTACCTTTCAAATAACAATAACAAGAGAACAAAGCAAAATGTTGAATAAAAGATCATTAGGAAGTTGCTTAAACTCGAATGCCCTATTTAAATCATGAATCATCTTTTTGGACTTGACTGTCCCTTTAACTATAGCTATGGTGTATATCTTTAACATTTAAAAGATACACATGAGAAATACATATGCAATTGAGGTTTTAAGATATGTTTATATTTATTTGGAATAACAATAATGATACATGTATTGATCAAACGTGTCATTTCTTAAAGTTAAAATATGGTCAGCCTACCTCTAGCCATATATGGGAGGAGAAGTATTTTCTACAAAAATTTGGATAAACATATTCCTCATCTAAAATATGCGCATTACACACAGATATTGATTTGGTTACACTACTACAATAAGATAGAATTGAAATTTAAATACATGTGCTGTCAACATTACAATAAGATTGTTTATTAATAAGATTATATGTCCTTGTTCATGTAAAAAGGACAAAAACGCTTTAGAAATGTAAATCCATTCATTAACAATTGTGGTCAGCATCACTTAAAGGGATATGAAATTTTAAAAAATAAAGAGGATACACAGAGAGAATACTATTTCACTAAAATTAACACTTTACAGGGATTATCTCATTGTATCAATCCTAGGATCATTTGTTAAAGGTGCATCAATTTACGCCCAGTTGATAAATAAACACATGGATGTCAAATTTGCAATATACATATATATACAAAAATAACAATCTATATACACATATATCCAAAAATTACTATGCTAATCATAATCATGCAATGATAAAGCGTTAAGAAAAATATATAAAGACAAATAATACAAATAATTTGGAGATGTCAATCTTAAAGTCATATCCAATTTTATTACATATATGATTCAGGAAACAACATTATTTTTGATAAGGTCCCTTTAAGGATTAACCATATAAACTAGAGATTTCAATCAATGATATGAATAAAGAGAACAAAGAATCATGGAATGACATGTCTTTTATTAGTATGTCAGAAAACATCAACAATGTTTATAATTAATCTTTTAAAGATCCTTAAAATTGAATCCATATGACAAGGTAACAGAGTGCATCACAGTCCATGAAGAGAGTTGCCAAGGGCCAGCAAAGCCCCATTGGAGCCATATGACAAGGTAACAGAGTGCATCACAGTCCATGAAGAGAGTTGCCAAGGGCCAGCAAAGCCCCATTGGAGCCATATGACAAGGTAACAGAGTGCATCACAGTCCATGAAGAGAGTTGCCAAGGGCCAGCAAAGCCCCATTGGAGCCATATGACAAGGTAACAGAGTGCATCACAGTCCATGAAGAGAGTTGCCAAGGGCCAGCAAAGCCCCATTGGAGCCATATGACAAGGTTACAGAGTGCATCACAGTCCATGAAGAGAGTTGCCAAGGGCCAGCAAAGCCCCATTGGAGCCATATGACAAGGTAACAGAGTGCATCACAGTCCATGAAGAGAGTTGCCAAGGGCCAGCAAAGCCCCATTGGAGCCATATGACAAGGTAACAGAGTGCATCACAGTCCATGAAGAGAGTTGCCAAGGGCCAGCAAAGCCCCATTGGAGCCATATGACAAGGTAACAGAGTGCATAACAGTCCATGAAGAGCGTTGCCAAGGGCCAGCAAAGCCCCATTGGAGCCATATGACAAGGTAACAGAGTGCATCACAGTCCATGAAGAGAGTTGCCAAGGGCCAGCAAAGCCCCATTGGAGCCATATGACAAGGTAACAGAGTGCATCACAGTCCATGAAGAGAGTTGCCAAGGGCCAGCAAAGCCCCATTGGAGCCATATGACAAGGTAACAGAGTGCATCACAGTCCATGAAGAGAGTTGCCAAGGGCCAGCAAAGCCCCATTGGAGCCATATGACAAGGTTACAGAGTGCATCACAGTCCATGAAGAGAGTTGCCAAGGGCCAGCAAAGCCCCATTGGAGCCATATGACAAGGTAACAGAGTGCATCACAGTCCATGAAGAGAGTTGCCAAGGGCCAGCAAAGCCCCATTGGAGCCATATGACAAGGTAACAGAGTGCATCACAGTCCATGAAGAGAGTTGCCAAGGGCCAGCAAAGCCCCATTGGAGCCATATGACAAGGTAACAGAGTGCATAACAGTCCATGAAGAGCGTTGCCAAGGGCCAGCAAAGCCCCATTGGAGCCATATGACAAGGTAACAGAGTGCATCACAGTCCATGAAGAGAGTTGCCAAGGGCCAGCAAAGCCCCATTGGAGCCAAATGACAAGGTAACAGAGTGCATCACAGTCCATGAAGAGAGTTGCCAAGGGCCAGCAAAGCCCAATTGGAGCCATATGACAAGGTAACAGAGTGCATCACAGTCCATGAAGAGAGTTGCCAAGGGCCAGCAAAGCCCCATTGGAGCCATATGACAAGGTAACAGTGTGCATCACAGTCCATGAAGAGAGTTGCCAAGGGCCAGCAAAGCCCCATTGGAGCCATATGACAAGGTAACAGAGTGCATCACAGTCCATGAAGAGAGTTGCCAAGGGCCAGCAAAGCCCCATTGGAGCCATATGACAAGGTAACAGAGTGCATCACAGTCCATGAAGAGAGTTGACAAGGGCCAGCAAAGCCCCATTGGAGCCATATGACAAGGTAACAGAGTGCATCACAGTCCATGAAGAGAGTTGACAAGGGCCAGCAAAGCCCCATTGGAGCCATATGACAAGGTAACAGAGTGCATCACAGTCCATGAAGAGAGTTGACAAGGGCCAGCAAAGCCCCATTGGAGCCATATGACAAGGTAACAGAGTGCATCACAGTCCATGAAGAGAGTTGACAAGGGCCAGCAAAGCCCCATTGGAGCCATATGACAAGGTAAAAGAGTGCAACAGGCACAACAAGAAGAACAAAAAGGCCAAATGGCAACCATAACAAACAAAATCAACATGTGGATGGAAGATTCTTATCTGCGCCCTTGGAGCATCTCCAGATCCTCCACGTACTGGTCATCCCCTTCATCGTCCTGTGCCTGTCCAGCTCCAGATTCAGGCATTGAATTTAATTGCATGATCTGCCGCAGAGTCAAATGCTGAACCCGGAGCTGGGCCTGCATGGTGTCGTTCATCCCTCTCAGGACAGCTGCATTCCTCAACACGGCCTGCTCTACACCATACCTTCTAGCATGAGCCATGTTGAGTCACAGCCTAAAATAAAGAATAAATAAAATATTAAGGATAATTACACAACAGAAGAAAAAATAATCAAAGATACATTGTCATCATAAAGACAAATCATTATTTACATCAATTTGTTGAAATTGATTATTTACACATTAAATATGTTACTCAGACAGACCGAAACCATTAAAGGGACAGTTTACTCAAACATGTTGTCCCCTTTAATTGTTTTTCGATGATCCACTTATACAGCTTGAGTGTATAAAATCTTGTTAAAGGATTTACATTGTACTTACATTAGCAATTTAAATATTTTACTTATACTGTGGTAGGCACACCTATCCTTAAACATTTTGGCGTTGAGGGCAAGCTGTGTAAACATAGCAACCAGAAGAAATTACATTCCCACTGGGTTAGACAGGAGATAATGTATCAACATTTGTACATAAATTGTTGGATCCAAGTAGTGGTGATTGGTATATGTAGTGATATCAAATTAAAGGGACACTGAACCAAAATATTTAATTGACTGATTCAGATAGAGCATGACATTAAATATATTAAAAAATTACACATATTCTTTAAATGTTAGAATTCTCTAGCTAGATTTTGAATGCAAGAATGTAGGTTTATAGGGCATGCCATTTTTGGTTAGCAACTTTGGTTGTCCCTGCTGATTGATGGATACATTCATCCAACAATAAAGAAATGATGTCCAGACTAAAACAATAGACTGAACCAATTTTGAAAATTAAATGTTTATACAAAAAAATTAAATCCCGTGTCGAAATCATTCACTGTAAGATTTAGTTGGCATGTCCCTTAAATGACATGATCAATTACAAGAATCTAATCTATATTTTAAAAATCAAACCATATGCAACAGTGAATGAATGTTGTCAAAATGTATCCAAATAATATTAAGCAATACACAGGGGAAGAATATAAAGTGAACATTCAAAGAATCTTACCTTAAAATGAAGATATCAAGAATAGATGGGATCTCTTAAAATCTAAACTTTTTCTGATTATTATTACAATGTAATCCTATCTTTTTTTTTAATTCTTATTTTGAAATCTTTTAGAAATCAATTTTGAGGATACATATAAATATGGAACAATGTGTATTTTTTATGTAATGTTCTGTCCATGTTTGTAAGACAAATGTCAATTAAAATGAGACATACCATACTGTGACAAGCCATGGCTTGAGGCTCCAGCAGCAACATCAAAATCTGTAATATATTAAATGAGGATTGTATATCATTAATACAAATCATGCCATGTTTAAAAACTTTACATTAGTAACAAATCTATTCAAAAATATTAATCTTTTGTTAGTCCCATGAGTTAATTGTTTCCTCAATTAATTTCATCATAAATATATCCTGTACTCTTATTTTCAATCAGTTATGTTGTTGACTGTAGGTTTAAATATTTTTTTGGGTTATTTCATTGTCATCAATTGATGGACATATTTTATGATCAATTTTTATTTTGCTCGTATATTTTTTCGTATGTATAATATTGAAAATAAGAATACTGTATTCTTCAGATATATAATAATTCCCATTTCATTTTGACCAACATGTGTAAAGCAATGCCACTTACAGCAAACCCATGTTCACGTGGATGCGCAATTCTATTTTTCGCGATCATTGCGCAATGATTCCAAGCGGAATAACGCATCCGTCATTTGACCAACATGTGTAAAGCAATGCCACTTACAGCAAACCCATGTTCACGTGGATGCGCAATTCTATTTTTCGCGATCATTGTGCAATGATTCCAAGTGGAATGACGCATCCGTCATTTGACCAACATGTGTAAAGCAATGCCACTTACAGCAAACCCATGTTCACGTGGATGCGCAATTCTATTTTTCGCGATCATTGCGCAATGATTCCAAGCGGAATAACGCATCCATCATTTGACCAACATGTGTAAAGCAATGCCACTTACAGCAAACCCATGTTCACATGGATGCGCAATTCTATTTTTTGCGATCATTGCGCAATGATTCCAAGCGGAATTACGCATCCGTGAAATTAATGTGGATAAAGTAGTGCATTGAGTATCATTTCATAAAGACTTAAAATATATTTGATATTGGGTGTATTATGATATAAAAATAGTATATTTGTTAATATTGAACAAAGAATATATATAACTGTCTTAGGATTCGATACTTAATGTATGAAATGGTGGATGATAGTGATTTCACGGATGCGCAATTCCATGTTCGCTCTGTGACGCATATTCTGTAGAGCGCAAAAAGCATCATTCCTATTTCATGTGTCAATAATCTAAAATCAGATATCTAAACATCATCTGTAGCGTATGTTGAAAGACTGAATGTAATTAAATAGTACATTCAAAATATTTTAGTAATCATTTTGTATGTTTTAACATTCAATACACAATATATTTTCAGAATGTCCGTTTAAGGACCAAAACATTCTGAATGTTGATTTAACATTGTAGAAATAAACTAAAGGGGAATGAAAATATATATAGATATGTGATGTCTAACCAAGAGGTAGGATTTTAAAAATTACATAACATTAATACCTATAGTTAAATGACCCTTGAAATGAATCCACTAGAACATAATAAAAATTAACATGGCATCCAATAACTAGTTTGTGCAAAATATGAAGTTAACTCACCTACCATTTTAATAATTTTAAAAATAAAAATGATAACAATTATGTATTTAGATACCTAAGGAAGATACAAGATATTCTAAAAGAAAATTTACATTCAACAACACTGTCACTTTAATGTAAGTGAACCACTTTCCCTTCTTAAAATTGAAAATAATAAAACTAAAATTCTGACTACATATCCGAAAATGTTTTAAAAATTTAACATTTAAATATTACACAATAAAAGCATCGATGGATTTAACTCACCAATTAATTTTAACAAAGATATTTGACTTTTATATTCTCTGAATCAGTGGATTTTCTAAAGAATTAATGCAATACACGATGCCTAATTTGATCTTATGCATTTGCTTGTCAAATAGACAACTACCAGTCATGGGAGTCAAATTGATTTTATTGACAGATTATATGATTATTTAGGATAATCTGTTCAAAAGAGGGTATTTAAAAATAAAATTTTGAATCAGAAACATTTTTTTGACAATATTTTTTCTTTTAAACAAACCAAAAAAACATCCTGGAAGTCATCAGATGAAAATCTGTTTGAAAAAAAACAAAAAAACATATAGAAAATTAATACACAGGTTGTAAAATATTATTAAAATAAAATACATTTATAATCATCTTGTGTCTATGCTCTAACTTTGTGCAACATTTTATAAATATATTTATGATTTTAAAAAATTTTGAAAAATAAATTAAAATACACCATTAGATTGTGTAATCCAAATTACATTTAAATATCAGCATTTCTAATTATACATAATAATGTACCGTATTTTTCGCTCCATAAGACGCACTTTTTCTCCCCTAAAAAATGTCTGTGCGTCTTATGGAGCGAATGTGTGGACTGCCGGTTACCTTTGGGTCCGCCCACTGACTCTGAGACTTCGGAGGTTCCCTTAGCACCACTCACAGTGATTCATTTTATTCATATGTACAGCGTTACATCTTTTTTTTGCGCACAGCAGGTTTTTTAGAAGTGCAGCTGAACATTTCATTCTGAAGAGCGCACAGCTTGGTGAGTGAAAGCAATGCCGGAGCTAAAAGACCATTTACAAGAGAAAGTGGCACATGCAGCAGCTTGCTTATCAGTGGGTATTTGAATTTGTTTATGAGAAGTCCTATGTAGAGAAAGTGTATCCCCGACCCCTTTATCTTTCTGACGTTATCTTGGTCATGTGATCCATCATGTGCTGCAGACAGTGCTGCTTGTGAAAATGGCTCCTTTTCTCTTTGCTTTTAAAATGTGTGAGCGGGAACGACGTTGTGCAGGGTGAGTATAATGTTATTCTCTGGCAATGAGAACAAAGGCTGATTACTTAAGGAATGCACAGGTCAGGTCATCATTAATCAAGCTGTCTAATTGTGGGTAATATATGTACAAAAGAAAAACCAAAGGAGCATATTGCGTTATTTATTTTCTGCATACTTCTTAGTTTCCACCTCTGTCATTTATGTTATCAGTCTTTGCTGAGCTGTAAACCGTAACCTCTGTGACCTGAGTGCTTAGTTTGTCTTTTATTTTAGGGCTGTGTTAGTAGCTTAGTTTATTCAAACTTTTTGAAAGTGCTTATCAAAATATTCAGTACACATTAGTAGGATATACTGGCAATGTCTGAATGTATTGTGGTACTGATTTAGTATTTCCTGTATGTATACATTTGACAAGAAATACCATCCATATAAAATGTTTTAAAAAAGAAAAAACAGGCTTTGGTATTTTTCTTCTGTTTTTTTTTAATATATATAATGTAATCAACTGGACCCCAAGTTGGAAAGGATGAGGGTGCCATAAATGTTAGTTTTTACATGGGGCATATCACACACTCTCAATCACACACAAGCTCTCTCACACACACACTAACACACTCACACACACATACTTTTATCACACACAAGCTCTGTCTCACACACTCTAACACACACACACACTCACACACACACATACTCATCAAACACTCTCAATCACACACAAGCTCTCTTCAGAATATTTCTTTTTCTTGTTTTCCTCCTCTAAAAACTAGGTGCGTCTTATGGTCAGGTGCGTCTTATGGAGCGAAAAATACGGTATATCACATTGAAAAAAAATAAATACATATATGTATGCTGAACATAAATGTAATATTTCATGTCCATTCAAATACCTCTATATCAACTATAATATGTATTCCTTTGTCTGCTTGTGATACCTAAATATCAAATTATGAACAAAGTATGGGTAATGTATGTAAGCTACTAATATTCTAATATAGGACATGTATCTTTGCCAAATATTTTACATTCTTCCTATGATTCTTAACTAGCATGCATTGTAAAACCAACCTGGATAATGCATGGTCTTTGAAAGTAAATTCTGTAGAAAACTGTTGATCTTCAATAGGTGTCTTATTCATCATTTCCAAAATAGATGACTGAAATACCATCTAAAAATGTAAACATAATCTAAGTGTCTCCAATAGGATGCCTCACAGCCTTATTCCATCAAATAGTTGGCACTTACCATGTGAACATGTCTTTGTATGGTTTTCAAGGTCAGCAGATTTGAAAGATAATGCCAGACATGATCCCATTGGTATTCTTCACTTTCAATCTTGTTTTTTTCACTCTCAGTCTGGGAAATCTTCACTGTCAGTCTTCGAATTCTTCCCTTTCAGTCTTTAGATGAAGTCATCTCCCTAATGGCATAAATAGTTTTATTAAAATTATTATTACAAGTGTGAATCAGTTCTGTACCACTCTCCCACCCCACATTTCTGAATCAATTTCTGTCACTAGCTTACTAAGCGTGTGTAGCATCTTGTGTTATGTTCTATGAAGTGTGAAGATGAGTCATATTGAGCAGAACGAACCTCTAATGTGTGACTTTGAAACATAGTCATGCTAGAGGATCCCTTTCTGAGTATTTAACATTTAAGTAATGTGTAAACTAAATACTAGTTTTGTAAAATGTATGCCATATGATGTATCTTTGTTTAAAATTCCTGGCGGCCACACTCCATACATTTATACTTACCAGCTGATGTTGTCTTTAAAAACCAGGTGGCAAAGATTCCCTACAGGACCCAATGACCAGAGCATCACCTATATTAATAAATGAAACAAATTGTTATCATTTGATGAACAATCCTAACATGTTTGCACAATTCTCTACTTGTCATTTCCCTAGAGTTCACATCTATTGACAATACTCAAGTCTAACTTCTATTATTTACCGTCTGAAGTGGCGGTTGATGATGTCTGCTCTGACATCGAGCCCCTCGTCCAGGAATGGCCCCTCTAGAATAGGATCGTCCTCCTCATCTCTGA
Organism: Bombina bombina; assembly: GCF_027579735.1. Classification (NCBI taxonomy): domain Eukaryota; kingdom Metazoa; phylum Chordata; class Amphibia; order Anura; family Bombinatoridae; genus Bombina; species Bombina bombina. Next base: position 1,153,915,015 of record NC_069499.1, on the reverse strand, counting down.
GGAGGTTTTGGTGCACCTGGACGGCCTGCAGCATCCCAGCCCGCTGTGCAATATTATGCAGGACACTACAGGCTATAACGATCTTAGCCACCTTCCTAGGGCTGTACTGGAGGGCTCCTCCCGACCTGTCAAGGCACCGGAATCTCATTTTGAGGACCCCAAACATTCTCTCGACCACAGCCCTGGTTCTAATATGCGCCCTATTGTAGCGCTCCTGAGCCTCATCAGTAGGGTTACGTAACGGCGTAATGAGCCAAGGCCGGCTCATGTAACCAGAATCACCTATAAATTATGAACACAACACAATTAAATCATATTAAACAAATATTTTGGGACACGATCATCCCCTAAAAAATTTTATATTTAAAAAAAAAAAAATCTAGTTCTATCTTATTGTCTATCTTCCCATTTCATCTAAGACATGCTACATATCTGCATTGAACTAAAACCAGACATTTGTGGAAAGAGACAATGACATGGTTAAATGGATTTTGCTATCTTCCCATTTCAGCTAAGACATGCTACATATGCGTATTTGGCCTAAACAAGACCTTGTGTAAAATACAAACTAAAAGGTTAAATTGATTTTTCAATCTGAGCATTTAAGGTAAGACATGCTACATATCGGCATTGAACTAAAACCAGACATTTGCGGAAAGAGACAATGACATGGTTAAATGGATTTTGCTATCTTCCCATTTCAGCTAAGACATTCTACATATCGGCATTGAACTAAAACTAGACATTTGCGGAAAGAGACTATGACATGGTTAAATGGATTTTGCTATCTTCCCATTTCAGCTAAGACATGCTACATATGTATATTTGGCCTAAACAAGACCTTGTGTAAAATACAAACTAAATGGTTACATTGCATTCTCTATCTGAGCATTTAAGGTAAGACATCCTACATATCGGCATTGAACTAAAACTAGACATTTGCGGAAAGAGACAATGACATGGTTAAATGTATTTTGCTATCTTCCCATTTCAGCTAAGACATGCTACATATCAGCATTGAACTAAAACTAGACATTTGCGGAAAGAGACTATGACATGGTTAAATGGATTTTGCTATCTTCCCATTTCAGCTAAGACATGCTACATATCGGCATTGAACTAAAACTAGACATTTGCGGAAAGAGACTATGACATGGTTAAATGGATTTTGCTATCTTCCCATTTCAGCTAAGACATGCTACATATCGGCATTGAACTAAAACTAGACATTTGTGGAAAGAGACAATGACATGGTTAAATGGATTTTGCTATCTTCCCATTTCAGCTAAGACATGCTACATATGCGTATTTAGCCTAAACAAGACCTTGTGTAAAATACAAACTAAAAGGTTAAATTGATTTTTTAATCTGAGCATTTAAGGTAAGACATGCTACATATCGGCATTGAACTAAAACCAGACATTTGTGGAAAGAGACAATGACATGGTTAAATGGATTTTGCTATCTTCCCATTTCAGCTAAGACATGCTACATATGCGTATTTGGCCTAAACAAGACCTTGTGTAAAATACAAACTAAAAGGTTAAATTGATTTTTCAATCTGAGCATTTAAGGTAAGACATGCTACATATCGGCATTGAACTAAAACCAGACATTTGCGGAAAGAGACAATGACATGGTTAAATGGATTTTGCTATCTTCCCATTTCAGCTAAGACATGCTACATATCGGCATTGAACTAAAACTAGACATTTGCGGAAAGAGACAATGACATGGTTAAATGTATTTTGCTATCTTCCCATTTCAGCTAAGACATGCTACATATCGGCATTGAACTAAAACTAGACATTTGCGGAAAGAGACTATGACATGATTAAATGGATTTTGCTATCTTCCCATTTTTGCTAAGACATGCTACATATGCGTATTTGGCCTAAACAAGACCTTGTGTAAAATACAAACTAAAAGGTTAAATTGATTTTTCCATCTGAGCATTTAAGGTAAGACATCCTACATATCTGCAGTGACCTAAAACTAGACATTTGCGGAAAGAGACAATGACATGGTTAAATTTCATCCTTTAGCTGCACATTACACTAACAGTTTAAGACTACAGTGGCAATTGTCTAACTAATTAACCATGTTGTGCACAAATACTCACCAACAAGATACCCAGGGGGCATTTCTCTTTCCTCAAACTTCTGCCACAGGGTGGACAGAGAGAGGATGCAGGCATCATGACTAGCCCCCCCAAAATTTGCACACACATGCATAATCCTCATCCGTGCGTCACAAACATACTGCACGTTGAGGCTATGAAAATGTTTGCGATTTCTGAAGGGCAAGTCATCAATTGGAGCATGCAGCGCAATGTGGGTACAATCAATGGCTCCCAAGACATTGGGCAATTGAGCAATAGCAAAGAATTCCCGCTTCAGGCGCCTCCAATCACCATCATTCTGTGGGAATCCTATGTAGTGCTTACTGATACGTACCATGGTGTCCAGAAAGTTATCAAACACCCCAGAGAATGTACCTTGAGCCAGGCCATGCATGTACATCTCTCCTGATTGAAAACTCCCGGAGGCCAGGACGTATAGACAACTTAGCATCTTAGTGATGCCGGGGACAGCAGTCCTTATTGTTATACGTGGCTCCAAATGAGGTTTAAGAAGATTGTGAAGGCCAATGAGCTGTTTGCGAACCTCGAAGTCACTCATGTTTTCCAAGGTGGGTCTTACCCTGTAGACACGAGGACCTCTAACCAGATGACCCCTTCGTCTCAGTCTGAGCCGCCGAGGCTGCCTGATTCTATCAACCGCTAGTTGGCCAATAGCACCACCAGCAGCGTCTACCATATCATCGTCATCCATATTTGCCAAGCTTAGCAGCACGAAGCCAAACAGCAGAGCAAACACAGCGCAAGGAGTAACAAGGTATGCAAAAACACAGAAGCGAATTGATACAATGTCGATCACCATGGACGCTTTGGCCATGTTGTTTGTGGGATTTATAGTGCAATTAGTCCAATGGTAGTGAGTTTGTAATGATTGCTAATTGTATTCACTTGTTTGTATGTGAGCGGCGCGAATGCTTTCAAAGTGGGCGTTTTTTAAGGTGTTTGCTGAAATGTTGTTTTCCCCCAATGAATCTCAATGTGAAAGTGTAAAATATAACACATACAGTGCATGTTTGTAATGTTTGATCATATGCGTAATCAATATTTATTAAACACGATCTTATAGTAAAAAGCACACGTCCACGCTAACATGAAGGAAAGTGTATAATGTGCATAGAATGTGTATATATAAGTGATTGCCGAGATGTCAATATTGTATGCGTCCCTTTAAAATCGCACTAATACTGAAGAACTTCCGGATGCCATCTGTAGTATTGTATATATAAGTGATTGCCGAGAAGTAAATATTGTACGCGTCCCATTAAAATGGCACTAATACTGAATAACTTCCGGCTGTCATCTGTAGTATTGTATATATAAGTGATTGCCGAGAAGTAAATATTGTATGCGTCCCATTCAAATCGCACTAATACTGAATAACTTCCGGCTGTCATCTGTAGTATTGTATATATAAGTGATTGCCGAGCTGTCAATATTGTATGCGTCCCATTCAAATCGCACTAATACTGAATAACTTCCGGCTGTCATCTGTAGTATTGTATATATAAGTGATTGCTGAGCTGTCAATATTGTATGCGTCCCATTCAAATCGCACTAATACTGAAGAACTTCCGGCTGTCATCTGTAGTATTGTATATATAAGTGATTGCCGAGCTGTCAATATTGTATGCGTCCCATTAAAATGGCACTAATACTGAAGAACTTCCGGCTGTCATCTGTAGTATTGTATATATAAGTGATTGACGAGCTGTCAATATTGTATGCCTCCCATTAAAATCGCAATAATAATGTAATGTAATGTGTATGATTGAATCTTGTAATTACGTCATGATGTTATTAACCTGCCTGTGTAGTTCTGAAATCCTCATTGTGTTGCTCGATTTGACTACATTGTTATTGTGTGCTGAATAAAATATAAATGTGTGCTTTGTGGTTGCGTGATGTGTGTTATGTACATATACGTATATATTGTGATTGCGTCCCACATATGCTGACTTCTATATAGCGGTCTGGCATTGTTGCTCCTTCCCCTAAAGTGACAGCTGTAATCTGTTGTAATGATGTTCTTCTTGTACGTAATTCCTAATGGTTTATTGTGATGGAATCATGATGCTAAAAGTACAGTAAAATCCATATTTTCATTTTTCGTGATTCCTAGAGAGAATGTAATGTGTTTTTCCCCCATCATTTGAATGCACATGTATGAGTGAATGCTAAAAATAATGTATGTGCATCCATGACTGATCATGTGTTAAGCCTATGTAGATATGCTGTTGCTGCAAGCATATGAGTTGAATAAATGAAATGCAATAATAAATGTAAACGAGAGGTGTTTCCCATTGTCTACTGTTTGTGAATCGTGAAATGTTGTTTTTTTTGTGTCCGTTTAATTGTGATGTAATTGTTGTAAATGTTTGTTACTAGTGATGTTGATTTGTAGTTGATGTAATGTAAAAGTATGAAACAATTTAATGCTGTTGTGAATTTGCCATAAGTAAACTCCATAAGTCCACCATAGGGAAATAGGCATTTCTTGATCTATTTGTCATAGCTGGGTCTAACGCAGAAAATCATGAATTATTTTCCGATTGCTAGCGCTGGTATTTAGAGTTTTTTTGTCTACGCTTTTTGCGTGCGTTAGGGAAATCTGTCGGTCGCGTGCACGAGCACGTCTTCCCCATAGAAGTCAATGGAGGCTCCAAATTTGTGTGCAAAAAATTTTCAAAGACTGGTTTTCCTCGTAAAGTGAGTGACGTCATGATCTTGTGTGAAAAAGTTGATAAATCGTGTTCATTTATTAATAAATAAGTTGTTTGTGTATGTAATGTGGTGTATATTTTTTGTATGCATCGATGAGTGTATGTTTGTGATAATATTATTAGTTAGATGTAGCTATATGAGGGTCTTTTCCCGTGTGTCAATGTAAGTCAATGGCAAAATGGATTTGAGTTGTTTTTTTTCTAACACCCGAGATCTCGCAACTTTGATCCTTTCTATTTTGATGTAAACAAAAATTATTACAAAAATAAATATAGTGTAGTGTTTGTATGAGTGTAAGTGTACTTTGTGTAATATTTGTTTTTTGATTCGTGGATGTTTATTTTGTCGGTAGATGTTAACTACTGGGTCTGAGCTGTCGGTAGAGATTTGTGCGTTGGGTGTTTTTTGAGTGTCGGTAACTAAACTCTAAATACCGGAGGGCGGTAAAAAGCAGCGTTAGGAGCCTCTAACGCTGGTTTTGACGGCTACCGCCAAACTCTAAATCTAGGCCTTTATTAGGTAGTTTGCGATGTGGGTGAATGGTAGATTAGGGGTTAATAGTTTAATTAGGCATATTGCGATGTGGGGGTTCAGCGGATTAGGGGTTAATATACTTTATTAGGTAGTTTGCGATGTGGGTGAATGGCAGATTAGGGGTTAATAGTTTAATTAGGCATATTGCGATGTGGGGGTTCAGCGGATTAGGGGTTAATATACTTTATTAGTTATTGCGGTTGATCGGTAGATATTGCGCATGCGTTAGCTGTTAGTTTATATTTTCAGGGAGTTACGGTGCTCACATTTTCAGCATAAGGCTTGCTGTGCCTGCCTATGTGTGGCAAGATGAAAATAGAATAAAATTTCTCAATTTTTGCCGCATTTTAAGTCCTTGCGCTGAGTATGTGATACCAACTTGCGAAGCGGTTCTATGTTAGCTTATGGGAGTAAAATTAGCGGGCGACGGGTGAAATATATGCGCCGCATTTATATGCCGTGACGTATATGTGATAGCAAAATCAGACTAAACATTTGCTATTGCTGTTCTGTGACCCCGGATTGCGATCATGAGCTAAGGCTCTATTTTGTTTTTACCTTGTCACCAATAAAGCCGTTTTTACCTCTTCGATTTTGTGGATTTTCTATGTCTGCTGATTCCTCCTCTCCCTGCAAGTGAGTGACGCCCGGAAGTGTGTTGTGATTAAACATTGGCGTTGCCTGCTTTTGTGGGCGACGCTGCATATGTAATCTCGCTCTACAATTGAAAACATGTTTTGTGAACTTAAATATACAAAACTATTTTGTGGCTGAGCGCTTTTATCTGCAGAAGCAATAAATGATCAATAACAGGCTGACAAAGAGCTAGATTATGAGTTGTGCGCTAGTTTATGATGGCACTTTGCACATAAGTTGGAAGTAAGCGTGTTCAGTTTAACGCAATTGAATTTAACGTGCATCGGGATAACATGACTTCAGAGTTGATTAACTGTTACACAAGTCACAAAAGTTGCACAAAAATACATTTAAATGTACAGTTAAACTCATAATAACACTGTCTAATAAACATTATTAAAAAAATATTGCATTGCAATTCTAATAGCTCGAATATATGAGGTCTCATGTGTTAAAAAAAAGTCTGCAAAGAGCTTTAACATAAAGATACATACATACACATGTCTAAATTTGTATATGTATATATATATATATATATATATATATATATATATATATATATATATATATATATATATATATATATATATATATATATATATATATATATATATATATATAGCAAAACAGGAAACAGCACTCTCTGGACTTAAGTATAAAACGAATAAACTATTCGTTTTATACTTAAGTCCAGAGAGTGCTGTTTCCTGTTTTGCTACATTTCATTCACTCTAGCACCCTGGCCCTTGGAGAACTGTTTGTGAGAGTGCAACTGACTCTTTTTGCCTATATATATATATGTGTGTGTGTGTGTGTGTGTATGTTTGTGTACATATTTTTTATGTATTTATATGTGTGTATATGTATTTACAGACATATATACACATTAAGTTATATGTATACATATATAGATGCATTAGAGCCCTTTGCAGTCAAGTAGCTGAAAACATAGTGTCATAAGGTATAGCACTCTCAATTAATGTCCGGGGTGCACAGCATATAGGTACACACAATCCAAGAAAAGGCAGGCACTCTCCGTTTATAAATCCACAAAATTTACTAAGTGACGGAGTTTCACCCCCCTCCTCAGACTTACATACAATGCGTGAAACAAGTGTAACATACTTATACCTTTCCCCCACATAATTTGCATATACAATTAATCAATAATACAATAAACATTTCACCTAAACCTCATGTCCCCACGGCCATCAGCGGTGCATACCCGGCGCTGTAATTACGTCATCAAGGAAGAGACGCCGTATTCTATTGGGTTACACCCCCGGAAGCCGCCAACCACCTACCACTGCCAACCCCAGCATGTATACGTCATTTCAGACGTCGCCTGTAGCTAGGGTGATCGTGTGTTAACACAGTAATCCTGCAAAGTGACAGCAAAGTGACAAAATTAATTAAAAGCATTAAACAGCATGATCACATTATAGAGCATAACCTTATCTCAATACAGCCTCTCTCTACCTTACTCAAAATAAATCTCGCCTGTTCCGATATTTGTAACTGTAGGCTAAACTGTACTAAAGAATATATAAAGACTATCATCCTCTTATTATTTCATAGAACTTCCTACCAATGGACATTAGCTCAGTATATACAAGCAGCTTTTATAGAAAAAAAAACATGCATTCATTAATACTTATGTAAACACATAAGCAAAATAGCTGCTCCATATATAAGTAATTCTGCAGCCTTATAACCATATACTATACATACCACTGAAGCTATAAACAAGGCTAAACTAGGGGCAATAGAACAAATAGCAGAAAAATTACATTGGAAAATAATTAAGCACATAGATAAATCAGATCACATGAGCAATTAGATAAATCAGATCACATGAGCAAACTTATGTTCTTATAAATCAATAAATAAATAAGGGCAGCAGAACACTTAAGAGAATAATTAAACCCAGAAATTAAGTACATGGATAAATCAGATCACATGAGCAAGCTTATGTTCTTTTTCAAAGGACACCTAAAAGAAACACTGCCAATCCAGCTTCACATTTAAGCCCTTCGGTGTCAATGTATCCAATTCATATGTCCATCTTGATTCCCTCTGTAATAAGATGTTTCCCCTGTCACCCCCTCTCCGTGGGGCCGGGACATGGTCATGGAAGAATTTGCCTGTGATCAACCCGTTACAAGTGGTGCACCCACTGCATTTGAAGCACCCGGGCTTTGCTTCCTCCAACCATGTTCTAGTTGAGTAACAGTGCACTGGATCTGTAAGTTGTAGGATATCTTTGAGAGATTTACCCCTCCGGTATCCAATTCTTGGTTCACCCATTCCTTTAAAAGGGGTTGATCACAGGCAAATTCTTCCATCATCCAAGGAGCAGGAAGAAGTATGTACATAGGCACAGGATGACATGTACCACGAGCCATGTAGTCTATTTATTACACTGTCCGTGCAGTTTATTCTATGTGGGCAAAACTAGTGACAATCTACGGATACGGATGGCCAACCATAAAAGCTCCATCAGGGCGGCTATTAAAAATGGAGAGTCTGACCAACCAGTGGCTCGCCATTTCTTAGAGAGTGGACATAATGTCTGTGATCTCTGATACACGTTGATAGACCATGTCCCGGCCCCACGGAGAGGGGGTTACAGGGGAAACATCTTATTACAGAGGGAATCAAGATGGACATATGAATTGGATACATTGACACCGAAGGGCTTAAATGTGAAGCTGGATTGGCAGTGTTTCTTTTAGGTGTCCTTTGAAAAAGAACATAAGCTTGCTCATGTGATCTGATTTATCCATGCACTTAATTTCTTATTAACCCCTAATCTGCTGCCCCCAACATCGCCGACACTTGCATTGTACTTATTAACCCCTAATCTGCCGCTCCGGACACTGCTGACACCTACATTATACTTGTGAACCCCTAATCTGCTGCCCCCAACATCGCTGACACCTACATTATATTTATTAACCCCTAATCTGCTGTCCCCCAATGTTGCAGCAACCTACCTACACTTATTAACCACTAATCTGCCGCCCCCAACGTCGCCGCCACTATATTAAATTTATTAACCCCTAAACCTGTCTAACCCTAACCCTAACACCCCCTAATTGAAATATAATTTAAATAAATCTAAATAAAATCACTATCATTAACTACATTATTCCTATTTAAAACTAAATACTTACCTATAAAATAAACTCTAAGATAGCTACAATATAACTAATAGTTAGATTGTATCTATCTTAGTGTTTATTTTTATTTTACAGGCAAGTTTGTATTTATTTTAACTATGTAGAATAGTTATTAAATAGTTATTAACTATTAACCTAGCTAAAATAAATACAAATTTACCTGTAAAATAAAACCTAACCTAAGTTACACTAACACCTAACACCACACTACAATTAAATAAATTACATACATTAAATAAATTAAATTAAATTAGCTAAATCACAAAAAAAACACTAAATTACAGAAAATAAAAAACAAATTACAGATCTTTAAACTAATTACACGTAATCTAATAGCCCTATCAAAAAAAAAAAAAAAAACCTAGCCTAAACTAAACTACCAATAGCCCTTAAAAGGGCCTTTTGCGGGGCATTGCCAAAAAAGAAATCCGCTCTTTTTCCTGTAAGAAAAAATACAAATACCCCCCAACAGTAAAACCCACCACCCACACAACCAACCCCCCAAATAAAATACTAACTAAAAAAACCTAAGCTCCCCATTGCCCTGAAAAGGGCATTTAGATGGGCATTGCCCTTAAAAGGGCATTTAGCTCTATTGCAGGCCCAAAGCCCTAACCTAAAAAATAAACCAACCCAATACACCCTTAAAAAAATCCTAACACTAACCCCCGAAGATTCACTTACCGGGAGAAGTCTTCATTAGTGATGTCCCAAATAGTTCGCCGGCGAATAGTCCCCGGCGAACATAGCTTGTTCGCGTTCGCAACGGCGGGCGAACACATGCGATGTTCGATCCACCCCCTATTCGTCATCATTGAGTAAACTTTGACCCTGTATCTCACAGTCTGCAGAAACATTCCAGCCAATCAGCAGCAGACCCTCCCAGCTCCTGGACAGCAGCCATTTTAGATTCATTCGGAAGCTGCTTTCTTAGTCAGAGGAGGGACAGTGTAGCTGCTGCTGATTTAATAGGGAAATTGATAACTAGGCTAGTGTATTCAGTGTCCACTACAGTCCTGAAGGACTCATCTGATCTCTGCTGTAAGGACAACACCCCAAAAAGCCCTTTTTTTTCCTGTGTAATCTAATTGCAGTTGCCTGACTGCGAACATGTGTGCCAGGCTCACAGCGTATACTGTGCCCACTTGCCCAGTGCCACCACTCATATCTGGTGTAACATTAGTGTAAATTTAAAAAAAAAAAAACTTTTTTGACTGTGAAATATCAGTCTGCTTGTGTAATCTAATTGCAGTTGCCTGCCTGCCAGTGTGTGTGCCAGGCCCACTTGCCCACAGTCCCACCATTCATATCTGTTGTAACAGTAGTGTAATTTTAAAAAAAAAAACTTTTTTGACTGTTAAACATCAGTCTGCTAGTGTAATCTAATTGCAGTTGCCTGCCTGCCAGCGTGTGTGCCAGGCTCACAGCATATACTGTGCCCACTTGCCCAGTGCCACCACTCAACATTAGTGTAAATTTAAAAAAAAAACTTTTTTGACTGTGAAACATCAGTCTGCTAGTGTAATCTAATTGCAGTTGCCTTCCTGCCAACGTGTGTGCCAGGCCCACTTTCCCAGTGCCACCACTCATATCTGTTGTAACAGTAGTGATAATTTAAAAAAAAAAAAACTTTTTTGACTGTGAAACATCAGTCTGCTAGTGTAATCTAATTGCAGTTGCCTGCCTGCCAGTGTGTGTGCCAGGCCCACTTGCCCAGTGCCACCACTCATATCTGGTGTAACAAACAGTAGTGTAAATTAAAAAAAAAAAACTTTTTTGACTGTGAAACATCAGTCTGCTAGTGTAATCTAATTGCAGTCGCCTGCCTGCCAGAGTGTGTGCCAGGCCCACTTGCCCACTGTGCCACCACTCATATCTGTTGTAACAGTAGTGTAAATAAAAAAAAAAAAACTTTTTTGACTGTTAAACATCAGTCTGCTAGTGTAATCTAATTGCAGTTGCCTGCCTGCCAGCGTGTGTGCCAGGCTGACAGCGTATACTGTGCCCACTTGCCCAGTGCCACCACTCATATCTGGTGTAACATTAGTGTAAATTTAAAAAAAAAACTTTTTTGACTGTGAAACATCAGTCTGCTTGTGTAATCTAATTGCAGTTGCCTGCCTGCCAGCTTGTGTGCCAGGCCCACTTGCCCACAGTGCCACTACTCATATCTGTTGTAACAGTAGTGTAAATTTAAAAAAAACAACTTTTTTGACTGTTAAACATCAGTCTGCTAGTGTAATCCAATTGCAGTTGCCTGCCTGCCAGCGTACCATGAACTCGAAACGTTCTGAGGAGGACATAGTTGACTTTCTAACACAGGACACCCAATCTTCTATAGCTTTCGCTCCGAACCTTGATGCACCATCCTCCTCCAGCTTATCTACGGGCACCTCTCAAGTTACCACTCTCCCGCCTGCCGCCACCACCAACACTAGCACCACAGCCGCTTCACTTGATCTGGCAGAGGAGTTATTTACACATCATTTGGAAGAAATGAGTGATGCGCAACCATCATTGACAGATGATGTAGATATGAGAAAAAATAGAAAGTGCACTCTCTTTTGGAGGTGCGCAAATAGTGAAGTGGAGCTTGACTAAGGAATGATCGCAAAGTTAAAGAGGTTCTTGAACCAGCAAAACACTCGGAAGGCGAGGCAGCACTCTTAGAAGAGAAGACAAAGTGGAGATCTGTGAGGACAGAGAGAAGAGAGGCGCCTTATGGGACAGTATCGCTTGTCACAAGAAGGATAAAAACAAGCAGCCCAGAGCGGGGGTACTCACAAGAGTGGCGGCATAAAGGTATGCCTCACAGCGCAGGACGGGACCTTAGTCGCCCGACAGACAAGCCAGCAGGATAAATCCCAGGAGTCCAGGACCCAATCAGCAACCGCTAACTGCAATACGTCACAGAGGAGCCGTCCGTGGCACGTCCAATCACCGGCTTCACAGTTTGATAGACGGGTTGGCGGACCAACCAAATAATGGCAAACGAAGAGCAGGAATATCACAGTAAAAAGGGGTTTATTTAAAAAGCAGAATTTAAAAACATATGCATAATATGCAGTAAAGGGCAACGCGTTTCTCGACCATCCGGTCGTTTCATCAGGCTAATGATACAAAATGATAACCCGCTCTATTTCACAAGTAAATGGTCCAATCACAGGCCGACCTACGTACACACCCCTTTCGCAACCAATCAAATGGCTCTCAAAATGGAGCATGGGCTAAACCAATCACACAAGCCCAAAAGTAAGGCGTGTGCAAATAGTGCCAGCTGTGATAGGTGCAAGCAATAATAGTAGATAAAAGTATGAACAGGCTTTACGGCATACAAGATTAAGGAGTAACTCTAACCAGTAATTATTAATATACAATGAAAACATACATATATTATACACATCGATATGATTAAAATAAAACTTAACATACATGACTTTAGTAAAAACTTACAAAAACACGATCAGTGACCAACATTGGGACATATAACAACCAATATAGATCTATGAAACTCAAATGTTGGTGGTACATATATTGTGTATAAACAGTAACCAATGCGATTTTTTATATATATATATATATATATATATATATATATATATATATATATATATATATATATATATATATATATATATATACGAATTCGAATGAGAGTAAAAATAAAAATAAATATAAAAAACCAAAGAATAACAAATGCAGTTTTCCATGCAAATTCGTACAAGAATACATAGTGCAATATCAAGAATGTACTAAAAAGGAGCCTCCAGAGATATAAATAAATAAGGTGATATAAAAATTGAAATAGAAATAAAAATAATAATAATAATAGTAGAGACAAAAATCAGACTCAGGCAGAGGGAAATAAGGACATTAAGAGAAGGCAGCCAAATCAATACATAGATTTAGGCCATCCGGATGCATGCTTTTCAGCAAATGAATCCAATAGGTCTCCCTCTGCCTGAGTCTGAAGAAACGGTTGTATAAGTATGACTTAGGAACAAATTCAATAGGAATCACAGAGAAGAAGTTAAGGTCTCCCTTATTGGCATCATTACAATGTCTCGAGACACTATGCAGTCTATAGTTGTTCTTCATATTCCGATGATGCTCAGACCATCTGGTACTAAGACGCCTACAGGTACGTCCGATATATTGCACCCCACAAACACAAGTGAGTAGATAAACTACATGATTGGAGGCACAAGATGCATGGCCGATAATGGTGTAAGATTTGTTGGTGACACTAGACCTAAAAGTCTTTCATTGGTCACCGACAAATTTACACATCTTACATCGGGCTAGTCTGCATCTGAAGGACCCAGATCGCGATAGAAGTGTTGTGGTTTTAACAGTAGGTGACAGATGTCTATGTTTCACTACCTTACTGGGAGCTAGCATTGTTTTAAGAGTGGGGGCCCTTCTGTAAACTACTCTAGGTTTACTTCCTATTGATTTATTCAGAATAGGGTCCTTAAGCAAAATGTTCCAATGTTTGGTCACAATCTGTCTAATTAGGTTGTGATTGCAATTGAACTGGGTAATAAAAAGGGGATCCTTGTTAATATCGTTGTTGTTTGTTCCTGACTGTCTAATGGGACTAGTGAAATAATTATCCCTATCATCAGATTTGGCCCTTAAAAAACCATTTTCGATAACATGTTCAGGGTAATGTTTTTCCTTAAACCGTTCTTTCAAGATCAAACTCTGTGATTCATAATCGGACAAGGAGCTGCAATTATGGCGCACCCTTTTAAACTGGCCATAAGGAACATTTTGTTTCCAGGGATGATAATGGCAGCTCCTGAAATCTAAGTAGCTGTTACAATCTACTGTTTTAAAGAAGGTGGTACTAGTGACCTTACCCTTGGTAAAACAGAGATTCAGATCTAGATAGACAATCGATTTTTCATCTATGGAGCTTGTGAATACCAGGCCTCTATTATTGGAGTTCAGATGATCGACAAACAAATCAGCGGATGACCACTCGCCCCTCCAAATAAAGATAAGATCGTCTATGTATCTGCCATAGAATACCAGGTTCGCCCCAAAAGCCGAATCATAAATGTGATGTTGTTCAAATGAACCCATAAATAGATTCGCATAGCTAGGGGCGAACCTGGTACCCATGGCAGTACCCTTGGGTTCATTTGAACCTGGTACCCATGGCAGTATTTATGGGTTCATTTGAACAACATTACATTTATGATTCGGCTTTTGGGGCGAACCTGGTATTCTATGGCAGATACATAGACGTTCTTATCTTTATTTGGAGGGGCGAGCGGTCATCCGCTGATTTGTTTGTCGATCATCTGAACTCCAATAATAGAGGCCTGGTATTCACAAGCTCCATAGATGAAAAATCAATTGTCTATCTAGATCTGAATCTCTGTTTTACCAAGGGTAAGGTCACTAGTACCACCTTCTTTAAAACAGTAGATTGTAACAGCTACTTAGATTTCAAGAGCTGCCATTATCATCCCTGGAAACAAAATGTTCCTTATGGCCAGTTTAAAAGGGTGCGCCGTAATTGCAGCTCCTTGTCCGATTATGAATCACAGAGTTTGATCTTTAAAGAACGGTTTAAGGAAAAACATTACCCTGAACATGTTATCGAAAATGGTTTTTTAAAGGCCAAATCTGATGATAGGGATAATTATTTCACTAGTCCCATTAGACAGTCAGGAACAAACAACAACGATATTAACAAGGATCCCCTTTTTATTACCCAGTTCAATATCAATCACAACCTAATTAGACAGATTGTGACCAAACATTGGAACATTTTGCTTAAAGACCCTATTCTGAATAAATCAATAGGAAGTAAACCTAGAGTAGTTTACAGAAGGGCCCCCACTCTTAAAACAATGCTAGCTCCCAGTAAGGTAGTGAAACATAGACATCTGTCACCTAGTGTTAAAACCACAACACTTCTATCGCGATCTGGGTCCTTCAGATGCAGAGTAGCCCGATGTAAGATGTTTAAATTTGTCGGTGACCAACGAAAGACTTTTAGGTCTAGTGTCACCAACAAATCTTACACCATTATCGGCCATGCATCTTGTGCCTCCAATCATGTAGTTTATCTACTCACTTGTGTTTGTGGGGTGCAATATGTCAGACATACCAGTAGGCATCTTAGTACCAGATGGTCTGAGCATCATCGGAATATGAAGAACAACTATAGACTGCATAGTGTCTCGAGACATTGTAATGACTTTAACTGCTTCTCTGTGATTCCTATTGAATTTGTTCTTAAGTCACACTTATACAACCGTTTCTTCAGACTCAGGCAGAGGGAGACCTATTGGATTCATTTGCTGAAAAGCATGCATCCGGATGGCCTAAATCTATGTATTGATTTGGCCGCCTTCTCTTAATGTCCTTGTTTCCCTCTGGCTGAGTCTGATTTTTGTCTCTACTATTATTATTATTATTTTTATTTCTATTTCAATTTTTATATCACCTTATTTATTTATATCTCTGGAGGCTCCTTTTTAGTACATTCTTGATATTGCACTATGTATTCTTGTATGAATTTGCATGGAAAACCGCATTTGTTATTCTTTGTTTTTTTATATTTATTTTTATTTTTACTCTCATGCGAATTCGCATTTATATATATATATATATATAAAAAATCGCATTGGTTACTGTTTATACACAATATATGTACCACCAACATTTGAGTTTCATAGATCTATATTGGTTGTTATATGTCCCAATGTTGGTCACTGATCGTGTTTTTGTAAGTTTTTACTAAAGTCATGTATGTTAAGTTTTATTTTAATCATATCGATGTGTATAATATATGTATGTTTTCATTGTATATTAATAATTACTGGTTAGAGTTACTCCTTAATCTTGTATGCCGTAAAGCCTGTTCATACTTTTATCTACTATTATTGCTTGCACCTATCACAGCTGGCACTACTTGCACACGCCTTACTTTTGGGCTTGTGTGATTGGTTTAGCCCATGCTCCTTTTTGAGAGCCATTCGATTGGTTGCGAAAGGGGTGTGTACGTAGGTCGGCCTGTGATTGGACCATTTACTTGTGAAATAGAGCGGGTTATCATTTTGTATCATTAGCCTGATGAAACGACCGGATGGTCGAGAAACGCGTTGCCCTTTACTGCATATTATGCATATGTTTTTAAATTCTGCTTTTTAAATAAACCCCTTTTTACTGTGATATTCCTGCTCTTCGTTTGCCGTTATTTAGTTGGTCCGCCAACCCCTCTATCAAACTGTGAAGCCGGTGATTGGACGTGCCACGGACTGCTCCTCTGTGACGTATTGCAGTTAGCGGTTGCTGATTTGGTCCTGGACTTCTGGGATTTATCCTGATGGCTTGTCTGTCGGGCGACTAAGTTCCCGTCCTGCGTTGTGAGGCATACCTTTATGCCGCCACTCTTGTGAGTACCCCCGCTCTGGGCTGCTTGTTTTTATCCTTCTTGTGACGAGTGATACTGTCCCATAAGGCGCCTCTCTTCTCTCTGTCCTCACAGATCTCCACTTTATAACAGTGATATGTCTCAGTCAGACAGCATTACAGACATGGACATACGGTGTGATGATGATGTTGTACCCACTGCTGCTTCCTTTGTTGATTTGTCAGATACAAGTGAAGCGGTTGATGATGACGATGCATCCGTGGATGTCCCGTGGGTGCCCGCTAGAAGAACAGGGGGAAAGTTCAGATGGGGAGACAGAGAGGAGGAGGAGGAGGAGACGAGTTGGAAGCAGGGGAGGTCGTCGCAAGGAGCTAGTGGCACAGTCAGACAGCATGCATCGGCACCCAGGGTCAGCACGCCAATAAACGCATGCTGTTGCCACCACCAGAATGCCGTCATCGCAGAGCTCAGCAGTGTGGCATTTTTTTGTGTTGTCTGCCTCTGACAACAGTGATGCCATTTGCAACCTGTGCCAAAAGAAGCTGAGTCGTGGGAATTCCAACACCCACCTAGGTACAACTGCTTTGCGAAGGCACATGATCGCACATCACAAACGCCTATGGGATCAACACATGAGTACAAGCAGCATACAAACTCAAAGCCGCCATCCTCCTCCTTGTCCAGCATCTTCAGCCACGTCAACCACTGCTGTCCTCCTTGCCCCCTCTCAACCATCCGCCACTCAGTCTCTCTTCTGGAGCATTTCCTGCTCATCTGCCCACAGTCAGGTGTCTGTCAAGGACATGTTTGAAGCCAATGTCACAAAGTCACCCCTTTGCCCGGTGTCTGACAGCTGGCTTGTCTGAACTCTTAGCCCGCCAGCTTTTACCATACAAGCTGGTGGAGTCTGAGGCATTCCAAAAATTTGTAGCTACTGGGACACCACAGTGGAAGGTACCCAGCAGAAAATTTCTTTTCACAAAAGGCAATCCCCAACCTGTACTCGATTGTGCGAAAGGAAGTAATGGCATGTCTGGCACACAGTGTTGGGGCAAGGGTCCATCTGACCACTGATAGCTGGTCTGCAAAGCATGGTCAGGGCAGGTATATCACCTACACTGCGCATTGGGTAAACCTGCTGACGGCTGACAACCATGGAATGCGTGGCTCTGCAGAGTTGGTGACACCGCTACGACTTGCAGGCAGGCCTGGTGCCACCTCCTCTACTCCTCCTACTCCATCCTCTTCCATAACCTCCTCGGCTGAGTCCTCTTCTTCTGCTGCTGCGTCTTGCTCCACATCAACGGCACCCCCCAGCTCCCCAGGTACTATTCCACATCCCGGATATGGCAGTGCCACGCCGTCTTGGGGTTCACTTGCCTGAAAGCAGAGAGTCACACCGGACCAGCACTCCTGTCCGCCCTGAACACACAGGTGGATCAGTGGCTGACTCCGCACCAACTGGAGATTGGCAAAGTGGTTTCTGACAACGGAAGTAATTTGGTGGTGGCATTGAAATTGGGCAAGTTGACACATGTGCTGTGCATGGCACATGTGTGTAATCTGATCGTACAATGCTTTGTGCATAAGTACCCAGGCTTACAGGACGTCCTGAAGCAGACCAGGAAGGTGTGTGGCCATTTCAGGCGTTCCTACATGGCCATGGCGCACTTTTCTGATATCCAGCGGCGAAACAACATGCCAGTGAGGCGCTTGATTTGTGACAGCCCAACACGTTGGAATTCAACACTCCTAATGTTCGACCGCCTGCTCCAACAAGAAAAAGCCATTAACGAGTATTTGTATGACCGGGGTGCTAGGACAGCCTCTGCGGAGCTGGGAATTTTTTTGCCACGTTACTGGGCGCTCATGCGCAATGCCTGTAGGCTCATGCATCCTTTTGAGGAGGTGACAAACCTAGTCAGTCGCACCGAAGGCACCATCAGCGACATCATACCATTTGTTTTCTTCCTGGAGCATGCCCTGCGAAGAGTGCTGGATCAGGCCGTAGATGAGCGTGAAGAGGAAGAGTTGTGGTCACCATCACCACCAGAAACAGCCTTATCAGCATCGCTTGCTGGAGCTGCGGCAACGCTGGAAGAGGATTGTGAGGAAGAGGAGTCAGAGGAGGAATGTGGCTTTGAGGAGGAGGAGGAAGACCAACCACAACAGGCATCCCAGGGTGCTCGTTGTCAACTATATGGTACCTGTGGTGTTGTACATGGCTGGGGGGAAGAAGATACCTTCAGTGAGATCACTGAGGATGAGGAACGGGACATGAGTAGCTCGGCATCCAACCTTGTGCAAATAGGGTCATGCTGTCGTGCCTGTTGAGGGACCCTCGTATAAAAAAGCTGAAGGAGAACGATCTGTACTGGGTGTCCATGCTACTAGACCCCTGGTATAAGCATAAAGTGCCTGAAATGTTACCGAATTACTGCAAGTCGGAAAGGATGCAGCAGTTCCAAAATAAATTTAAAAATATGCTTTACGCAGCGTATAAGGGTGATGTCACAGCACAACGGGAATCTAACAGGGGAAGAGGTGAAAGTAATACTCCGACTCCCACAACCACGCCGGCAAGGACAGGATGCTTTACAGACGTGTTGTTGATGGAGGACATGCAGAGCTTTTTAAGTCCTATGCATCGCCCCAGCCCTTCGGGGTCCACCCTCAGAGAACGACTCGACCGACAGGTAGCAGACTACCTCGCCTTAACTGCAGATCTCGACACTCTGAGGAGCGATGAACCCCTTGACTACTGGGTGTGCAGGCTTGACCTGTGGCCTGAGCTATCCCAATTTGCGATAGAACTTCTGGCCTGCCCCACTTCAAGTGTCCTGTCAGAAAGGACCTTCAGTGCAGCAGGAGGCATTGTCACTGAGAAGAGAAGTCGCCTAGGTCAAAAAAGTCTAGATTACCTCACCTTTATTAAGATGAATGAGGGATGGATCCCGAAGGGACTGACATTGGGCGATACATTTGACTAAAAAAGGCCTGATGAGATGAGCTGCCTTGGGCTAAAAATGGTCCACACGCTGCTGTATTTTATCTTTGAATGCCGGATGACTTGCGTTATTTATTCGCCACCAACGAGTTTGGTCTGTCACTGTGAAGCGGGCGTAACCCTTACACTACCTGATCGATACAACATCATACCTGATGTTTTAAAGCACGTTATTCCAAACAATTTAGCAATGTTAGGTGATTTATGCCCTTTATGGCTTAAAAACAGACTCTGCATCAACTATGTAATTTTCCATGGGAGTTTTGGCATGGATCCCCCTCCAGCATGCCACAGTCCAGGTGTTAGTCCCCTTGAAACAACTTTTCCATCACTATTGTGGCCAGAAAGAGTCCCTGTGGGTTTTAAAATTCGCCTGCCTATTGAAGTCAATGGCGGTTTGCCCGGTTCGCCCGTTCGCGAACAGTTGCGGACGTTCGCGTTCGCCGTTCGCGAATGGAACATTTTCAGTTCGTGACATCACTAGTCTTCATCCAAGCGGCAAGATGTCTTCAAAGAAGCCGGCAGAAGTGGTCCTCCAGATCGGCTATCGGACAGGAGCGGTTTTTACTGAAGCCCGCTTAATATAGCATACCGCTTCCCTGTTTGTGATACAAGGTCCATGGCTGAATAGATACCAATCCACTTGGACATACACCACTACAGAGGGGTGACTAAACAGTTTGGCGGATTGACTATCCATTACGTATATGCAAGAACATACCTCACATGTTTGAGGTTGCATAGTGTGAATGCGTTTTTTATCGTTTGTTATATATTAAAGTGTTTTTAAACTACACTTAGATCTCTGGTGTACTTTATGGTGCACAGTGTTGCGTTTCATTTGTCTGTCTTTTCAGGAACTTTTGTATACATTTCAAGAACGCCTCTCTTTTTATCTGGTCTGCAGATAATCTTGAGAGGTGGAACCTGCCCCTGGGAGGAAAGGTCTTGAATTCCAACTTGTAACCCTGAGATACTATTTCCACAGCTCAGGGATCTGGGACATCTCGTATCCAAGCCTGAGGAAACTGAGTCAGTCCCTTCATGCTGATTTAGAGTCAGCTGTGGGCTTCTTAGATTGCTTCCCCTTATTCCAAGACTAACTGGGCTTCCAAGAAGATTTTAATTGGTCCTGCTTGGACAAAGAAGGGGAAGACTTTCATCTGAAGTTCCAAAAGGAACGAAAATGACTCTGATATCCCTTAGGTCTATTCTTTTTATCCTGAGGCAGAAAAGGCCCTTTTCCACCTGTGATGTCAGAAATTATTTCAGTTAAACCGGGTCCAAACAAGGTCTTCCCATGTAAGGGATCGCCAGAAGCTTGACCTTAGAGGAAATATCTGCTGACCAAGATTTCAGCCATATTGCCCTTCTAGCTAGAACGGCAAAACTAGAAGCATTGGCTCCCAGTCTAAGAACCTACAGAACAGCAACCGCAATAAAGGAATTGGCTAACTTAAGAGCCTTAATCATATCTTAGAGCTCGTCTAAAGGAGTCTCTACCTGAAGAGATTCAGATAAGGTGTTGAACCAATAGGATGCCGCACTAGTCATAGTTGCAATTGACATTGGAGACCTTGATGAACATAAATCTTCTTCAAATAAGCCTCCAACTTTTTGTCCATTGGATCCTTAAAGGAGCAACTATCCTCAATAGGAATAGTGGTACTCTTAGCCAGAGTAGAAATAGACCCTTCAACTTTGGGCACCGTGAACCAGGGGTCTTTAATGGAATCCTCCACAGGAAACATCTTTATAAAGATAAGACGTGGAGAAAAAGCCACTCCTGGCTTGTCCCATTCCTGGGATATAATCTCCCTAGCCTGATCTGGTACTGGAAAAACCTCAAGAGAGGAAGGAACATCAAAGAAACTATTAAGTTTACTAGATTTCTTAGGAGGGACAACTACAGGAGTATCAGAGTCATCTAAGGTAGAAAGAACCTCCTTCAACAGTACATGAAGGTGTTCAAGCTTAAATCTGAAAGATACCACTTCAGTGTCAGAAGAAGGGATTACACTGTTCGAATCTGAGACTTCACCCTCAGAGCATGATTCCTCTTCCTCCTCAGATCTATGAGGATAAGAAACTTGTGAATCAGAACTTCAATCAGATACCTTACTATTTGAATCTCTAATTTTCCTCTTGCTATTTCCCGGCAACCTGGGAATGGCTGCTAAAGCTGCAAATACCACTGAGGATACCTGAGCAGAAATTTCAGCTTTCAAAATACTCCACTGGGAGTTAGAGAGGAACAGCAGGGCACTGCATGTGACACCATAGAGGCTTGGGACGATACAGGAGAAGGCTGTAGTAATACCTGAACAGCATCATCCTGAAAGACATTAGGCTCAACATTGAAAAACTTTTCTTTTCCTTGTAAAGTTTGCTTGACACATGAGGAACAAAATTGCATAGGAGCTGCAATTTGCGCATCTAAACACAATAAACGGGAGTTCAAATGATCAGAACTCTTCATGTCAGACATGATCTCTGACTAAATGAACTCAGCAGATTAAGTTATGAGTAAAAATTAAGAACTCTCAAAAAGCTGTATATTAAAATGTTATTGCAAGAACATACGTCACCAAACCCTTAATGTGACCCACTTAGAGCAAGAGTCCCAACAATAATTAGAAAATCTAACTTATGCAACAATTTTTCCACTACCGGAGCGCAACCGCTCATGACTGAACCCTCAGGTTACTCCACACTTCAGTTTACTGAGGCGCCTACCTTAACCGTTTCTAGAAACCCTGCAAACAAACAGCTCTAATCGATTCCTGTAGAGATGAAGTCACCACTTAGCGCCTCTCCAAAAGGGAAAGCCGATTATGTGATCGGACTCTGACACAGAGGCGCTAAAAGTCAAAATCCTGATACGTTGTGTATCAGAGAACAGGAGGCAGAGCCTAAACCAGTAGCTGGAAGAAGGCGCACCATAACAGATCGCTAGAGCATCTATCCAACGAGTCCCACTCTGATAAACAGCACAATAGGCTAGACAAACTTTCAGAAAACAGTCTAGCAAGCAAAACACAAGTGATTGCACAAGCATACCTCAGTGTCAAACAAAAAGCCTAATAAAATAAGCTACATTAACCCTTCCATTTCCCAAAAGGGTTAAGTAGGTCTCACACATGCATAAACCATGCCTGCATCATGCCCCAATGTAACCCCTACAGCAGGGTTAACTAAGTCCCAAAAAACATAATTTATGTAAGAACTTACCTGATAAATTAATTTCTTTCATAGTGGCAAGAGTCCATGTGCTAGTGACGTATGGGATACACATTCCTACCAGGAGGGGGCAAAGTTTCCCAAACCTCAAAATGCCTATAAATACACCTCCTAACTCACTCATACCTTAGTTTAACGTGTAGCCAAGAAGTGAGGTGTAAAAGAAGGAGTAAAAATAATACAAAAAGAGGAACTGGAAAAAATAAAGTGCTTTATAAAAAAAGTCATAACCACAAAAAAATAGTGTGGGTCTCATGGACTCTTGCCACTGTGAAAGAAATGCATTTATCAGATAAGTTCTTACATAAATTATGTTTTCTTTCATGTAAGTGGCAAGAGTCCATGAGCTAGTGACGTTTGGGATATAATACCCAAGATGTGGAAAACCACAAGTCACTAGAGAGGGAGGGATAAAATAACAACAGCTAAAACCGCTGAGAAATTAAATCCAAAATAATCAATTTTTCTCTTAAAAAAAGTTTAAAAAAAAATCAAATCAAAGGCATTAGAATCAAACTGAGACAACTGCCTGAAGAACCTTTCTACCAAAGGCTGCTTCCGAGGAAGCAAACACATCAAAATGGTAAAATTTAGTACAAATATGCAAAGAAGACCAAGGTGCTGCTTTGCAAATTTGATCAACTGAAGCTTCATTCTTAAAAGCCCAAGAAGTGGAACTGATCTAGTAGGATGAGCTGTAATTCTCTGAGGCGGAGACTGCCCCTCCTCCAAATAAGCTTTGTGAATCAAAAGTTCCAACCCAGATGCATTATGTTTATTAACCCGTAATCTGCCCCACTACACCGCCACCACCTACATTATATTTATTAACCCCTAATCTGCCCCCCCTACACCGCCACCACTATATTAATTTTATTAACCCCTAAACCTAAGTCTAACCCTAACACCCCCCTAACTTAAATATTATTTAAAATAATCTAAATAAATTTTACTATTATTAACTAAATTATTCCAATAGGATTGAAGTTCAATCCTATTGGCTGATTGGATCAGCCAATCAGCCAATAGAATGTTCCAATCAGCCAATAGAATGCGAGCTCAATCCTATTGGCTGATTGGATCAGCCAATAGGATTTTTCCTACCTTAATTACGATTGGCTGATAGAATCCTATCAGCCAATCGGAATTCAAGGGACACCATCTTGGATGACGTCATTTAAAGGAACCTTCATTCTTTGTTAGGACGTCGATGAAAGAGGATGCTCCGCGTCGGATGGATTGAAGATGGACCCGCTCCGCTCCGGATGGATGAAGATAGAAGATGCCGCCTGGATGAAGACTTCTGCCGGTCTGGATGTCCTCTTCTGCCCAGATCGGATGAAGTCTTCTGCCCCTCTGGAGGTCCACTTGTGCCCGGCTGGGTGAAGACGGATCAAGGTAGGGTGATCTTAAGGGGGTTAGTGTTAGGGTTTGGGTGGGTTTTAGAGTAGGGTTGGGTGTGTGGGTGGTGGGTTTTAATGTTGGGGGGTTGTATTTCTTTTTTTACAGGTAAAAGAGTTGATTACTTTGGGGCAATGCCCCGCAAAAGGCCCTTTTAATTTAGTATAGGGTAGGGAATTTTATTATTTTGGGGGGCTTTTTTATTTTATTAGGGGGATTAGAGTAGGTGTAATTAGTTTAAAATTCTTGTAATTTTTTTTATTTTCTGTAATTTAGTGTTTTTTTGTACTTTAGTTAATTTTATTTAATTGTAATTAGTTTTATTTAATTGTAGTTAATTTATGTAATTATTTTAATTATAGTGTAGTGTTAGGTGTAATTGTAACTTAGGTTAGGTTTTATTTTACAGGTAATTTTGTCTTTATTTTAGCTAGGTAGTTATTAAATAGTTAATAACTATTTAATAACTATTGTACCTAGTTAAAATAAATACAAAGATGTCTGTAAAATAAAAATAAATCCTAAAATAGCTACAATGTAATTATTAATTATATTGTAGCTATCTTAGGGTTTATTTTATAGGTAAGTATTTAGTTTTAAATAGGAATAATTTAGTTAATAATAGTAAATTTATTTAGATTAATTTAAATAATATTTAAGTTAGGGGGGGTGTTAGGGTTAGGGTTAGACTTAGGTTTAGGGGTTAATAAAATTAATATAGTGGTGGCAGTGTAGGGGGGGCAGATTAGGGGTTAATAAATATAATGTAGGTGGCGGCGGGGTCTGGGAGCGGTGGTTTAGGGGTTAAACATTTTATTTAGTTGCAGCGGGCTCCGGGTGTGGCGGTTTAGGGGTTAAACAATTTATTTAGTTGCGGCGGGGTCCAGGATCGGCAGGATAGGGGTTAATAACTTTATGTAGGTGGCAGCGGGGTCCGGGAGAGGCAGGATAGGGGTTAATAACTTTATGTAGGTGGCGGCGGGGTCCGGGAGCGGTTTAGGGGTTAATATATTTATTATAGTTGCGGCGGGGTCCGGGAGCGGCGGTTTAGGGGTTAATAAGTTTATTTAGTTGGGGGGGGCTCCAGGAGCGGCGGTTTGGGGGGTAGAACTGTATAGTATAGTGTGGGTGTTTAGTGACAGGGTAGCAAGAAAGCTGCGAATAAGCCGAAGAGCAGCGAGATCGATGACTGTTACTTAACAACAGTCCGCTGCTCATCGCCCCATACTTGGTGAGCGGCTTTTTGACAGCTTTCTTGATAAATTTGGAGAACGTATTCAGGTCCGCGGCGGCGATGTTAGGCGATCTTAGGCGAGCGTATTGGGGCCGTCGAATGCAGGTAAGTAGACAGCTTGATAAATTAAGGCCTATGCGTTTAATTTCCATGTCTTTAAATTTAGAGATTTGAAATCCTGATGGAAAAAACGGCCCTTGAGACAGAAGGTCTGGCCTTAAGGAAGTGGCCAAGGCTGGCAACTGGACATCCGGAAAAAATCTGCATACCAAAACTTGTGAGGCCATGTTGGTGCTATTGAGATTGTTCCAATATGATCTTGGAGATCACCCTTGGAAGAAGAACCAAAGGCGGAAAAAATAAGCAGGTTGGTAAAACCAAGGAACTGCTAAGCCATCCACCATTTCCGCCTGAGGATCCCTGGACCTGGAAAGGTATCTGGGAAGCTTCTTGTTTAGATGAGAGGCCATCAGATCTATTTCTGGAAGACCCCACATCTGTACAAGATGAAAAAACACATCTGGATGGAAAGACCACTCCCCCGGATGTAAAGTCTGATGGCTGAAATAATTCACTTCCCAATTGTCTATACCTTGCGATATGAATCAAAGAAATTAGAGAAGAGTTAGATTCCGCCCAAGAAAGTATCCAAGATACTTATTTCATTGCTGTAGGACTGTAAGTCCTTCCTTGATGATTGACATATGCCACTGTTGTGATATTGTCTGTTTGAAAACTAATGTAAATTTCTCTCTTCAATAGAGGCCACGCCTGAAAAGCTCTGAAAATAGCACAGAGTTTTAAATATTGATTGGTAACCTCACCTCTTGAGGTTTCCAAACCCCTTGTGCTGTCAGAGACCCCCAGACAGCTCCCCAACCTGTAAGACTTGCATCGGTTGGGATCACAGTCCAGGTAGGACGAAAAAATGAGGCCCCTTGAACAATAAGGTGATGGTCTAACCACCAAGTCAGAGATAGTTTAGTGTTGGGATTTAAGTATATCAGTTGTGATATGTGAGTATAATCCCTGCACCATTGATGTGCAACATGCAAAGCTGTAGAGGTCTCATATGAAAACGAGCAAAGGGGATCGCGTCCGATGCTGCAGTCATGAGACCTAAAACTTCCATACAACTAGCCAGATAGAGACTCAAGGTTTAGACAAGCTAAAACTAACTTAATTTGTCTCTTGTCTGTCAGAGAAAGAGTCATGAACACTGAATCTATCTGGAAACCTAAAAAGGTGACCCTTGTCTGAGGAATCAAGAAACTCTTTTGTAAATTGATCCTCCAACCCTGTCTTTGAAGAAACCACACTAGTCATTTTGTGTGAGATTCGGCTAAATTAAAAGATTGAGCTAGTACCAAGATATCTTCCAAATAAGGAAACACTGTAATACCCTGCTCTCTGATTACAGCTAGAAGGGCACCGAGAACCTTTAAAAAGATCATCAGAGCTGTCGCTAGCCCAAACGGAAGAGCGACAAATTGGTAATGCTTGACTAGAAAAGAGAATCTCAGAAACCGATAGTGATTTGGATAAATCGGAATGAGAAGATAAGCGTCCTGTAAGTCTATTGTGACTTGAAATGCCCTTGCTGAACAAAAGGCAGAATAGTCCTTATAGTCACCATCTTGTAATATCAGAATTCTTAAAAACAGAATTCAAACGTTTGCTATTCTTGTTATCAGGACTAGATTCCTCAACACCCAAAGTAAACAATACTTCCTTTAATAAAGAGCTAATATATTTAATCTTAACAAGAAAGGTAGATTTAGCAATTTCAGTCTCTGAAGTAGGATCCTCTGAGCCAGAGAAATCCTCATCATCAGCA
Organism: Bombina bombina; assembly: GCF_027579735.1. Classification (NCBI taxonomy): domain Eukaryota; kingdom Metazoa; phylum Chordata; class Amphibia; order Anura; family Bombinatoridae; genus Bombina; species Bombina bombina. Next base: position 1,153,887,687 of record NC_069499.1, on the reverse strand, counting down.
GAAGATACTTCAGTATGCTGTCGGTCAATACAGGCTTCAGCAGATTTAGGAGAATTTAGGAGAGACCTATTACGTTTATTTGAAGGCGGAATAGCAGTCATAGCCTTCTCTATGGCGGCAGCAATATAATCTTTTATATCTACAGGAATATCATGTACATTAGACTGTGAGGGTTTAACAGTACATGTATTTAGAAACATTATCAGCATGAATTAATTTGTCATAACAAGTGCCACATAATTGAGCTGAAGAAGAAAGTTCAGCTAATTTACAACATACACACTTAGCTTTGGTAGATCTGTGTTCAGGCAGCTTAGTTCCTACAGTAACATCAGAGGCAGGATCAATCTGAGACATCTCGTAAAATGTAACAAAAAAGAAAAAATAACATTTAAACAAAATACCAAATTTCCTCAAAGTAGCCGTTTCAGGAATGGGAAAAAATGCTTATGATAAATTAAGGTAATAATCAAAAGCAAGGAACCTAGCCCTCTAAGAATCAAATGAGGGCATAGAGCAAAAGAGGGAGAGACTTAATATAACACATTTTTTGGCACAAATGCAGAAAGAAACTTTTGGTGCCAAAGATTAACACATGAAATGACACGACTCGCGTCATAACAGGCGCGACTTCGCGGCAAAAAAACAAGAAAGTTGCAAGAAATGACGCAACTCGCATCACGACAGGGGCGACTTTGCGCCAAAAATGTTGCAATAAAAAGTAACATTCTGAGGCATCGCAAGCCTAAGCCCATGAAAATTTAGAAAGAAACAGACTCCAAGTTACAACTAACTAAGGAACCCCAGGTAAGTCTAAAAAACTCCCATAAACATAATTTCCATGCTGAAACTATTAGACTGCAGAAGGGAAATACACAGACCTGACTCATGGCAAATATGTACAATATACATTTAAAACTTTATAAAATAAAGTGCCAAACATAGCTGAGAGTGTCTTAAAAAATGATATATACTTACCAGAAGACACCCATTCACATATAGCAGACAGCCAAATCAGTACTGAAACATATCAGCAGAGGTAATGGTAGAGGAGTATAATGTCGATCTGTAAAGGGAAGCAGAGATTAATCTCTGCGACCTATTACAGAGAGCCTTAGAAAAGATTTCCCATAGGTGAAAACATGGCGTCATCAGGCAATACTCCCTTAACATCCCTCAGACAAACACTGTACTTTGAGAGGAACTAGGCTTTAAAATGTTTAGAAGCGCCTATCACAGAAGAAAATCAAGCACATCTTGCTTTACCACCTCCACAAGAAGGCAAAGTTTGTAAAACTAAGGTATGAGTGAGGTAAGATGTGTATTTATAGGCATTTTGAGGTTTGGGAAACTTTGCCCCCTCCTGGTAGGAATGTATATCCCATACATCACTAGCTCAAGGACTCTTGCCACTTACATGAAAGAAAAGCACTTACCTGCTCCGCTGTCCGGCATGTAGACAGTCACCAGGTATGAGAGGACACATCTCCTCACAGAGAACCTTGAAAAAGGAAAGAACAGAGTAGTTATCTCTGGTTTTACAAACTAGGGCAGCAACTGTTTGGAAAACGCATTGTGTACCTCTTTGCAAGTTCCTAACTGCTTTAAAGCCACCACTGCCCGACTGCAAAGACTAACGTGGAATACGGCTATATATACCCCACAACTTGCTTGTAGCGAAAATTCATTTTTTCTTCAGACACCTAACTTCACTTCCTACATGCACGAAAGGCAAAGAGAATGACTGGGGGTGGGGGTGGGTAAGGGAGTGATATTTAACAATTTGTCTGTGGTGCTCTTTGCCTCCTCCTGCTGGCCAGGAGTGATATTCCCAACAGTAATTAGATGATGCCGTGGACTCACCATATCTTAGGAAGATATATATATATTTTGCATAGTACATACTGTTTTGACATTGCACCCTGGCAGCTGCTACTAAATATATTGTGTGCATTCCTACACAGGACTTTGCTTTATATACTGTATATATGTATGTATGTATTGAAGAATAAATAGAACATATTCTTCTATGTGAAATATTAATATTTTATGTCGGGTTAGTGCACTTGAGAAAATGCAATTGGTTTTGAGCACTGGTAAGGATGTTGAGTTTTTTTCCCCACTTTTCCCACTCCATTGAAGTCTATGGGGGAATACGTTAACGTGGTCACGATATTCAAAGTTTGGCTTCAGGTTATCGCTTGTACAAAATCTTTTTTCCTTTCAACTTGTAATGCGCGTGCAAGAAGCTTACTTTTAGCGAATTTAATACGCCAGTGGGGGTGATAAATAGTGCTCTACTCGTAATCTAGCCCAATATTAGATTTAAATTTCACTAAGGACAGAAAATATTAGAAATATTGTGACTGACAAGTCTCAATAACACAAGATCCAGCTTGTTGCTAATGCTAACATATTATGATTGGTGCTGTTTTCTGTTCTAACCTGGTTTATAAAAAAACACCTTTCTTTCTAATCACACGTGTTCTAGGCATTGACAGTATTTGTTATCTTTACCTTTATTTTTTGTAAACCACCCCTCCAAAAGAGCTGCATTGAGAGGACAAAGAACTGGCTATAACATCGTGGGGTCAATCATCGTCTATTGGCTATAAATGGATTTTTGCTTTCCAGATGTATTAGTCATCTTGCTTTTCAAGTGATCACAATGCAAAATTGATCTGTGCGTTATAGGCCTGCAGCCATGAAAGTGTTTTCACTTGAAAAGTTCCTGAAAAGGCCTTTTTGTGTGTTATGTACTTGTTATTGGAATAGAAACTGGGAAGCCCACCAAAACTGACATATACAATAGCCTATTAAAGGACAACTAAACACAGTAGAATTGCATAATCAATTAAAGCATAATATAGAGACAATGCAAGAACACTTACTTTGAATTTTAAATGAGTAGTAGATTTTTTTCTGACAAATATCAAAGTTAGTTAAATTTTCCTTCCTAATTCATCATGTGACACCTATCAACCAATCACAAAACACATATATGTATATACTGTGAATCTTGCACCTGCTGAGTAGGAGCTGGTGCCTCAGAAAGTGTGCATATAAAAATATTGTGCACATTTAGAAAATGGAAGTGAATTGGAAAGTTGTTTAAAATTGTGTGCGCCATCTGAATCATGAAAGATTAATTTTGATTTAAATGTCCCTTTAAGGCTATAGTAAAGTTCTTTTGAATTAACACGCTACTGTAACTGTGTTGAAACAAAAAGTGGACTTTTTAGCCAGAAAAAAAAACGAAAAGACCTCAACCGACAGATTGTGATCGATCCCCTGGTTTGCTGAACTGCAATTGTTGCACCTGTTTCTCTCCAAGCCTCAGTGCTGTTACTGTGTATGCTCTCGTTATGTTGTTCACTGATCTGTAAATGCTTTCACAGTTATCACTTTCTAGGAACAGAAGTGTTTGCTATTAGCTTTATACAGTGCAATTTAAAATAATAAAAATGTACTTTACTCTGCCTACAAAAATCTGCGTTGTGTGAGATATATACAATAAGCCCACAGGGTAACAGTGCATATTAGTTAAGATTGATTTATAAGTGAATTATATTTCTTCTCAAAAGAGTGTATCTAGCTTTTGTTTGCTTATAATACAAGCCCAAAGCTATTTTTTTATCACTCGAGTGTTAGTCTAGGGCGCACTAACATCTGCATATCGCATAACGTAATTGCGCTAAATCCCTCACATAATAGACTATTAGGGGTCGTGGACTAAAATGCATGTCAGATAACAATTGAAGATGGTGGTGTACTAAACCGATTAGCGTTGTCACCTTTAGTTCAGGCCAAACCCGAGCACTGTTCCGCCGTGCACAGCACAGCATTAAAAGTTTTTGCAGAGTAAACAGTATGTATAATAGCACTTAAACACAAACTCACACATAGATATTCAGACTCTCACTCTCTCTCTCTCACACACATACATACACACTCATGCTCACACTCACGTAAACACAAACTCACACATAGATATTCAGACTCTCACACACTCTCTCTCTCACACACACACACGCTCACACTCACAAAAACACAAACTCACACATAGATATTCAGACTCTCACACACTCTCTCTCTCTCTCACACACACACACATACACACTCATGCTCACACTCACAAAAACACAAACTCACACATAGATATTCAGACTCTCACACACTCTCTCTCTCTCTCACACACACACACATACACACTCATGCTCACACTCACATAAACACAAACTCACACATAGATATTCAGACTCTCACACACTCTCTCTCTCTCTCTCTCTCTCTCACACACACACACTCACGCTCACACTCACAAAAACACAAACTCACACATAGATATTCAGACTCTCACACACTCTCTCACACACACACATTCATACTCATGCTCACACTCACATAAACACAAAATCACACATAGATATTCAGACTCTCACACACTCTCTCACAGACACACATACACACTCATGCTCACACTCACATAAACACAAACTCCCACATAGATATTCAGACTCTCACACACTCTCTCTCACACACACATGCTCACACTCACATAAACACAAACTCACACATAGATATTCAGACTCTCACACACTCTCTCTCTCACACACACATACACACTCATGCTCACACTCACATAAACACAAACTCACACATAGATATTCAGACTCTCACTCTCTCTCACACACATACACACTCATGCTCACACTCACATAAACACAAACTAACACATATATATTCAGACTCTCACTCTCTGTCTCTCACACACATACACACTCACACTCACATAAACACAAACTCACACATAGATATTCAGACTCTCACTCTCTCTCTCTCACACACATACACACTCACGCTCACACTCACATAAACACAAACTCTCAGATAGATATTCAGACTCTCACACACTCTCTCTCACACACATACACACTCACGCTCACACTCACATAAACACAAACTATGACATAGATATTCAAACTCTCACACACATACAAACTCACGCTCACACTCACATAAACACAAACTATGACATAGATATTCAGACTCTCACACACATACACACTCACGCTCACATATACACATTAACTCACATTAACACACACATTCTTTCTCACACACAGACACTCTCTCACTCACACAGAAAGGCACTAACAAATACAAAGACAAGCACACGCGAGAGAGAAATAACTGTAGGCATGTGCAGTATGTTGCAAATGCACAATATCACCTTTCTGGCTGTGGCTGTTTTCCACTAAACTGGACATCTGCATGTCCGGGCCTGACTTAGGTTCAAACCCGGATACTTAAATGGAAACCCGAACTTCCGGGTCATTCCAGACTGGTAGCAACCCTAAAACCGATAGTGCGCCAAGCCAAGGGTCTGCAAGTAGTGGAGTGCTTTATGTAGTTCTGTGCCATACTAATAATAATAATAGTCTATATTTTGTATTGAGATTGAGCACAACACATAACTCAACACTTATAATTACAACCCTAATAAGCATGCTTATAGCACTCCCTGTGCTATATATTAGACATATTGGGTGCACTAAACAAGTTTCAACCATGTTAACATACATTTTTATCATCCACTTCTAATACCAGATTGTGTGTTATTCTTTGTGCAAGGGGCGTGCAAAAGGTAATGCACTCTGCACTATAGATTGTGCTCCGCTTATTATCTAGCCCAAAATGTTTAATGCTGTGCAGTAAAAAAGTGTGGTGCACCTAATATGTATTTTAACCAAATTTTACAATTAAACTTTGACAATTTTCCATTGCCCCAAATAGGCTGCAGTGAATCCTGCAGGATTAATAACCATAACCTTGCAACATTATACACAGTGATTGATTAGATCCGGAGTTCAATTCTATCTTTCAGTAACTGACTATATTTAATGGCATAAGGTAAGCATACAAAAGAGCATTAGCCCCAGGAATGCCAATCAATGCAAAGTTTAACAAAATGTAATATATATTATATATATATATATATATATATATATATATATATATATATATATATATATATATATATATATATATATATATATGTACTTTTAATGAAATTGTATTTTTATCCAGCTGTCTTGCAATGTATACTATGCATATATAAAAAAACAACTTTAAAGTTAAGTACTGAAGCATGCTGGGGACAGCATTCTATGTGCATAGATGAGATGTAAAGGTGTATGTTATAAGTCTTTGCATCAATCACTTCTGTATGAAAAGAGGAAGCCAATCTGATTTCTGAGTGGCACAAATCTACTAATGCATGCTGGTACATGTATTTTTTTCCAATTGTTTAACTAACTCTCGGCCAGATTATGAGTTTTGCGTTATGAGTGGCTCGGTAATAACTTGCAAGTTATTTCCACCGCTCACCTTTAATAGTGCTGCTATTACAGGTTTGCAAAAACCCGGCGATATGGCTGCATTGAGCTCCATACCGCACACAAATATCAGCGCTGCTTTTAGCTGTTGTTATGTGCTCATGCACGATTTCCCCATAGACATCAATGGGGAGAGCCGGCTAAAAAAAAGCCTAACATCTGCAATAACTGAGCATAAAGCTCCGTAACGCAGCCCCATTGATGTCTATGGGGAAACAAAATGTATGTTTACACCTAACACCCTAACATAAACCCCAAGTCTAAACACCCCTAATCTGCCGCCTCCGACATCGCTGATACCTACTTTACACTTATTAACCCCTAATCTGCTGCCCACGATGTCGCCGCCACCTACCTACACTTATTAAACCCTAATCTGCCACCCCCAATGTCGCCGCCACCTACATAAATTTATTAACCCCTAATCTGTCACCGCCGCCACTGTACTAAAGTTATTAACCCCTAAACCTCTGGCCTCCCACATCACTAACACTAAATAAATATACTAACAACTAAACCTAACCCTAACTTTAACCCTAACACCCCTAACTTTAATATAATTAAAATAAATCTAAATAAAACTTACTATCATTACCTAAATAATTCCTATTTAAAACTAAATACTTACCTATAAAATAAACCCTAAGGCCTAGATTTGGAGTTTTGCGGCCAAAGGGGTGCGTTAGCTACGCGTGCTTTTTTTTGGCCGCACCTTTTAAATACCGCTGGTATTTAGAGTTCACAGAATGGCTGCGTTTTCAGTGCATTAGGCTCCAAAAAGGGAGCGTAGAGCATAATTTACCGCCACTGCAACTCTAAATACCAGCGTTGCTTACGGACGCGGCCAGCTTCAAAAACGTGCTTGTGCACGATTCCCCCATAGAAAACAATGGGGCAGTTTGAGCTGAAAAAAAAACTAACATCTGCAAAAAAGCAGCGTTCAGCACCTAACGCAGCCCCATTGTTTCCTATGGGGAAACACTTCCTATGTCTGCACCTAACACCCTAACATGTACCCCGAGTCTAAACACCCCTAGCATTACACTTATTAACCCCTAATCTGCCGCCCCCGCTATCACTGACACCTGCATATTTTTTTAACCCCTAATCTGCCGCTCCGTACACCGCCGCAACCTACGTTATCCCTATGAACCCCTAATCTGCTGCCCCTAACACCGCCGAACCCTATATTATATTTATTAACCCCTAATCTGCCGCCCCCAACATCGCCTCCACCTACCTACAATTATTAACCCCTAATCTGTCGACCGGACCTCATCGATACTATAATAAATGTATTAACCTCTAATCCGCCTCACTCCCGCCTCACTCCCGCCTCAATAACCCTATAAGAAAAATTATTAACCCCTAATCTGTCCCCCCTAACATCGCCGACACCTAACTTCACATATTAACCCCTAATCTGCCGACCAGAACTCACCGCTACTATAATAAATGTATTAACCCCTAAAGCTAAGTCTAACCCTAACACTAACACCCCCCTAAGTTAAATATAATTTAAATCTAACAAAATAAATTAACTCTTATTAAATAAATTATTCCTATTTAAAGCTAAATACTTACCTGTAAAATAAACCCTAATATAGCTACAATATAACGAATAATTATATTGTAGCTATTTTAGGATTAATATTTATTTTACAGGCAACTTTGTATTTATTTTAACCAGGTACAATAGCTATTAAATAGTTATTTACTATTTAACAGCTACCTAGTTAAAATAATTACAAAATTACCTGTAAAATAAATCCTAACCTAAGTTACAATTAAACCTAACACTACACTATCAATAAATTAATTAAATACAATACCTACAATTATCTACAATTAAACCTAACACTACACTATCAATAAATTAATTAAATACAATACCTACAAATAAATACAATTAAATAAACTAACTAAAGTACAAAAAATAAAAAATAACTAAGTTACAAAAAATAAAAAAATATTTACAAACATTAGAAAAATATTACAACAATTTTAAACTAATTACACCTACTCTAAGCCCCCTAATAAAATAACAAATCCCCTCCAAAATAAAAAAATGCCCTACCCTATTCTAAATTAAAAAAGTTCAAAGCTCTTTTACCTTACCAGCCCTGAAAAGGGCCATTTGCGGGGCATGCCCCAAAGAATTCAGCTCTTTTGCCTGTAAAAAAAACATACAATACCCCCCCCAACATTACAACCCACCACCCACATACCCCTAATCTAACCCAAACCCCCCTTAAATAAACCTGACACTAAGCCCCTGAAGATTTCCCTACCTTGTATTCACCACACCGGGTTCACTGATTGGTCCAGAAGAGCCTCCGATGTCTTCATCCAAGCCCAAGTGGGGGCTGAAGAGTGACGTCCATCCTCCGGCTGAAGTCTTGATCCAAGCGGCAAATGAAGAAGTCCATCTTCGGGAAGAAGTCTTCATCATTTCCAAGCAGAAGAGGACATCCGGACCGGCAAACATCTTCATCCAAGCCGCATCTTCTATGTTGTTCCATCCGATGACGAGCGGCTGATCCTGAAGATCTCCGGCACGGATCCATCCTCTTCGTTCGACGTCCAACTGTAGAATGAAGGTTCCTTTAAGGGACGTCATCCAAGATGGCTTCCCTCGAATTCCGATTGGCTGATAGAATCCTATCAGCCAATCGGAATTAAGGTAGGAAAATTCTGATGGCTGATGGAATCAGCCAATCAGATTTAAGTTTAATCTGATTGGATCAGCCAATCAGATTGAGCTCGCATTCTATTGGCTGTTCCGATCAGCCAATAGAATGCGAGCTCAATCTGATTGGCTGATTGGATGAAGACATCGGAGACATCGGAGGCTCTTCTGAACCGATCGGTGAACCCAGTGTGGTGAATACAAGGTAGGGAGATCTTCAGGGGCTTAGTCTTAGGTTTATTTAAGGGGGGTTTGGGTTAGATTAGGGGTATGTGGGTGGTGGGTTGTAATGTTGGGGGGGGTATTGTATGTTTTTTTTACAGGCAAAAGAGCTGAATTCTTTGGGGCATGCCCCGCAAATGGCCCTTTTCAGGGCTGGTAAGGTAAAAGAGCTTTGAACTTCTTTAATTTAGAATAGGGTAGGGCATTTTTTTTATTTTGGGGGGCTTTGTTATTTTATTAGGGGGCTTAGAGTAGGTGTAATTAGTTTAAAATTGTTGTAATATTTTTCTAATGTTTGTAAATATTTTTTTATTTTTTGTAACTTAGTTCTTTTTTATTTTTTGTACTTTAGTTAGTTTATTTAATTGTATTTATTTTTAGGTATTGTATTTAATTAATTTATTGATAGTGTAGTGTTAGGTTTAATTGTAACTTAGGTTAGGATTTATTTTACAGGTAATTTTGTAATTATTTTAACTAGGTAGCTATTAAATAGTAAATAACTATTTAATAGCTATTGTACCTGGTTAAAATAAATACAAAGTTGCCTGTAAAATAAATATTAATCCTAAAATAGCTACAATATAATTATTCGTTATATTGTAGTTATATTAGGGTTTATTTTACAGGTAAGTATTTAGCTTTAAATAGGAATAATTTATTTAATATTAATTTATGTTGTTAGATTTGTTATATTTAACTTAGGGGGGTTTTAGTGTTAGGGTTAGACTTAGCTTTAGGGGTTAATACATTTATTATAGTAGCGGTGAGTTCCGGTCGGCAGATTAGGGGTTAATAAGTGAAGTTAGGTGTCAGCGATGTTAGGGAGGACAGATTAGGGGTTAATAATATTTCTTATAGGGTTATTGAGGCGGGAGTGAGGCGGATTAGGGGTTAATACATTTATTATAGTAGCAGTGTGGTCCGGTCGGCAGATTAGGGATTAATAATTGTAGGTAGGTGGAGGCAACGTTGGGGGTGGCAGATTAGGGGTTAATAAATATAATATAGGGGTCGGCTGTGTTAGGGGCAGCAGATTAGGGGTACATATGTGTAATGTAGGTTGCGGCGGTGTACGGAGCGGCAGATTAGGGGTTAAAAAAAATATGCAGGTGTCAGCGATAGCGGGGGCGGCAGATTAGGGGTTAATAAATATTATGTAGGTGTCGGAGGTATTAGGGGTTAATAAATATAATATAGGGGCCGGCGGTGTTAGGGGCAGCAGATTAGGGGTACATAGGGATAACGTAGGTGGCGGCGGTGTGCGGTCGGCAGATTAGGGGTTAAAAAATTTTAATAGAGTGGCGGCGATGTGGGGGGGCCTCGGTTTAGGGGTACATAGGTAGTTTATGGGTGTTAGTGTACTTTAGAGGACAGTAGTTAAGAGCTTTATAAACCGGCGTTAGCCCAGAAAGCTCTTAACTACTGACTTTTTTCTGCGGCTGGAGTTTTGTCGTTAGATTTCTAACGCTCACTTCAGCCAAGACTCTAAATACCGGCGTTAGAAAGATCCCATTGAAAAGATAGGATACGCAATTGACGTAAGGGGATCTGCGGTATGGAAAAGTCGCGGCTGCAAAGTGAGCGTTACACCCTTTCCTGACTGACTCTAAATACCAGCGGTAGCCCAAAACCAGCGTTAGGAGCCTCTAACGCTGGTTTTGACGGCTGACGCCAAACTCTAAATCTAGCCGTAAGTTAGCTACAATATAACTAATAGTTACATTTTAGCTATCTTAGGTTTTATTTTTATTTCACAGCTAAGTTTGTATTTATTTTAACTAGGTAGACTAGTTATTAAATAGTTATTAACTATTTACTAACTACCTAGTTAAAATAAATACAAATTTACCTGTAAAATTAAACCTAACCTGAGTTACACTAACACCTAACATTACATAACATTATAATAAAATTAAATAAATTAAATAAAAAAATACATTTATCTAAATTACAAAAAATAATAAACACTAAATTACACAAAATAAAAAAAGAAATTATCAAAAATAAAAATGAATTACTCCTAATCTAATAGCCCTATCAAAATAAAAAGCCCCCCAAAATAAAAAAAACCCTAGTCTACACTAAACTGCCAATAGCCCTTAAGAGGGCCTTTTGTGGGGCATTGCCCCCTGTAAAAAAAAAAAAAATTACAAACAACCCCCCAACAGTAAAACCCACACAACCAACCCCCAAATAAAATCCTATCTAAAAAACCTAAGCTCCCCATTGCCCTGAAAAGGGCATTTGGATGGGCATTGCCCTTAAAAGGGCATTTAGCTCTTTTAAGGTGCCCAAAGTCCCTAATCTAAAAATAAAACCCACCCAATAAACCCTTAATAAAACCTAACACTAACCCCCAAAGATCCACTTACAGTTTTTGAAGACCGGACATCCATTCTCATCCAGCCGGGAGAAGTCTTTATCCAAGCCAGCAGAAGTCCACAACAAAGCCGGGAGAAGTTCCAATCAGCCAATAGAATGCGAGCTCAATCCTATTGGCTGATTGGATCAGCCAATAGGATTAAAGCTCAATCCTATTGGCTGATTGCATCAGCCAGTAGGATTTTTTACCCTTTAATTCCGATTGGCTGATAGAATTCTATCAGCCAATCGGGATTCAAGGGACGCCATCTTGGATGACGTCCCTTAAAGGGAACCTTCAGTGTACGGCTGGGACCGTATGAAGAGGATGCTCCGCGCCGGATGTCTTTAAGATGGAGCCGCTCCGCGTCGGAAGGATGAAGATAGAAGATGCCGTCTGGATGAAGACTTCTGCCCGCCTGGAGGACGACTTCTTGCCGCTTGGATGAAGATTTCTCCTGGCTTCGTTGAGGACTTCTGCCAGCTTGGATAAAGACTTCTCCCAGCTGGATGAGGATGGATATCCGGTCTTCAAAAACTGTAAGTGAATCTTCGGGGGTTAGTGTTAGGTTTTATTAAGGGTTTATTGGGTGGGTTTTATTTTTAGATTAGGGACTTTGGGCACCGTAAAAGAGCTAAATGCCCTTTTAAGGGCAATGCCCATTCAAATGCCCTTTTCAGGGCAATGGGGAGCTTAGGTTTATTTAGGCTTTCTTATTTTGATAGGGCCATTAGATTAGCTGTAATTAGTTTAAATATTTGATCATTTCTTTTTTATTTTGTGTAATTTAGTGTTTATTTGTTTGTGTAATTTAGTTAATTGTATTTAATTATTGTAATTTATTTAATTTTAGTGTAATGTTAGGTTTAACTGTAAAACAGGTTAGGTTTTATTTCACAGGTAAATTTGTATTTATTTTTACTAGGTAGTTAGTAAATAGTTAATAACTATTTACTAACTAATCAACCTAGTTAAAATAAATACATACTTAGCTGTGAAATAAAAATAAAACCTAAGCTAGCTACAATGTAACTATTAGTTATATTGTAGCTAGCTTAGGTTTTATTTTACAGGTAAGTATTTATTTAGTTTTAAATAGGAATAATTTATGTATTAACTGTAATTTTTATTTGGAATTATTTTAATTAGGTTAAAGTTAGTGGGTGTTAGGGTAAGAGGTACGTTAGGGTTAGACTTAGGGTTAGGTTTAGGGGTTAATAACTTTATAGTGGCAGCGACATTGGGGGCAGCAGATTAGGGGTTAATAAGTGTAGTTAGGTGGTGGCAATTTGGGGGGCAGCAGATTAGGGGTTAATAACAGTAATGTAGGTTGCAGCGATGTTAGTGACAGCAGATTAGGAGTTAATAATATTAATCTAGTGTTTGCGATGTGGGAGTGCAGCGGTTTAGGGGTTAATATGTTTATTATAGTGGCGGCGATGTCCGGAGCGGCAGATTAGGGGTTAATAGGTAGTTTATGGGTGTTAGTGTACTTTGTAACACTTTAGTTATGAGTTTTATGCTACAGCTTTGTAAAACCCATAACTACTGACTTTCAGGTGGCGGTACAGATCTTGAAGTTATGGCCTGTACCGCTCACTTTTTGGCCGGACGCTATGGAAGTCGCATTGAAAAAGGGTACGGTAGTTACGTTCCGTTACAGCCAAAAAGGTGTGCGGTACAGCTATACCTACAACACCTGTAATACCAGTGGTAGTGAAAAAGAGTTGAAAGAACAGAAGGGTCTATAAATACTGTCGCTGCATTGAGAAGTTTAAGAATTCCCCTTAAAGGAGCACGAAAACCACACAGGGATCCATTTAGAAATTTAATTTAAAAGTTTATTATCTAAATAGAAGCTATAATTTAAACAGAAATTAAACCGTTGAAATATTTAAGTGAGAAAGTGCGTATAATAATAATAGTAATAATAATAATTAAAAAAATATGGAGGCATCTGAATGCCCTGCCTTCAATAACCCAATAAACACTACTGCACCTTTTTGTAAGAGGTGGAATACCTTTTTCTAATTATGAGTGGAACTGTTACGCATGAGTGATAAGGGGTTTATCGTAGGTGTTTGTGCGTGTCGGAAGTAGCGAGTGTATTACAAGTAGTAAAAATTTGCGTTCGCGAATGGCGGACACGAACTTCCGCAACTGTTCGCGAACGGGCGAACCGCCATAGACTTCAATAGGCAGGCGAATTTTAAAACCCACAGGGACTCTTTCTGGCCACAATAGTGATGGAAAAAATGTTTCAAGGGGACTAACACCTGGACTGTGGCATGCCGGAGGGGGATCCATGGCAAAACTCCCATGGAAAATTACATAGTTGATGCAGAGTCTGTTTTTAAGCCATAAAGGGCATAAATCACCTAACATTGCTAAATTGTTTGGAATAACGTGCTTTAAAACATCAGGTATGATGTTGTATCGATCAGGTAGTGTAAGGGTTACGCCCGCTTCACAGTGACAGACCAAACTCCCCTTTTAAAGGGACAGTCTACACCAGAATTTTTATTGTTTTAAAAGATAGATAATCCCTTTATTACCCATTTCCCAGTTTTGCATAACTAACACATTTATAATAATATACTTTTAACCTCTGTGATTATCTTGTATCTAAGCCTCTGCAAACTGCCCCTTTTTTCAGTTCTTTTGACAGACTTGCAGTCTAGCCAATCAGTGCCTGCTCCCAGATAACTTCTCGTGCACGAGCACAGTGTTATCTATATGAAATACGTGAACTAACACCCTCTAGTGGTGAAAAACTGTTAAAATTCAATCTGAAAGAGGTGGGCTTCAAGGTCTAATAAATTAGCATATGAACCTCCTAGGTTAAGCTTTCAACTAAGAATACCAAGAGAACAAAGCAAAATTGGTGATAAAAGTAAATTGGAAAATTGTTTAAAATGACATGCTCTATCTGAATCATGAAAGTTTAACTTGGCCTAGACTGTCCCTTTAACGCACCGCAAACAACCGCAAACAGTCCATTTGCACAACCGCAAACTCCCCATTTGCACAAGGTTGGATACCAAGCTAGCCATCCACGTACAACACCAAGGGTCCCCAAAAGGTGACAACAGGCCCCCTGGGACGCCTGCTGTGTTTGGTCTTCCACCTCCTCAAAGCCACCTTCCTCCTCAGACTCCTCTCTCTGCATTGCCTCTCTCTGCGTTATTATAAGGTGTGTGTTAAGTAGTACTATTCCTATCAGTGTAATCCCTGTTACGTCCCCTATCAGGGGACGTGTATATGGCATGGATTTTAGGAACTGGGAGATGGAAAAAGATGCTTGGTCGGTCCTCCTACTTCAAATTTGGGGCACTGCGCATGCAATCTACTGTGCCAGATATGAGTGGTGTGTTAAGTAGTACTATTCTGATCAGTTTAATCCCTGTTACGTCCCCTATCAGGTGACATGTATATGGCATGGATATGTATATGGCATGGCCGAAACACAAGTGGCTGTCAGATAACAGTCCTGCCACAAGATAGATAGATTTGATTGATAGATAGATAGATAGATAGATAGATAGATACATAGATTAGATAGATAGATCAATAGATGCAATAGATACATTTGATAGATACGATAGATAGATAGATTTGATAGATAAATAGATAGATTTGATAGATAATTTCCAAGACAGAGAATTACAAGATGTGCGGGCTGGGACCCATGGTAAGGTTCCCAGAAGCAGTTGCGGCGGCCGAGACTCTGATTAGAACAGAGCACTCTGGAACGTATCTGCCCTCGGCCGAAATCGGAACATTCCTTAGCTTTCTGTCTGTTGGCCAAATGTCCGTCTGCCAAATGTCCTTCTGCATTTTGTCAGAGCACCGCGTGCAATCTACTGTGCCACCAGATGTGAGTGGTGTGTTAAGTAGTACTATTCTGATCAGTTTAATCCCTGTTACGTCCCCTATCAGGGGACGTGTATATGGCATGGATATGTATATGGCATGGCCGAAACACAAGTGGCTGTCAGATAACAGTCCGGCCACGAGATAGATAGATTTGATAGATAGATACATAGATTAGATAGATAGATCAATAGATGCAATAGATACATTTGATAGATACGATAGATAGATAGATAAATAGATTTGATAGATAGATCATTTCCAAGACAGAGAATTACAAGACGTGCGGTCTGGGACCCATGGTAAGGTTCCCAGAGGCAGTTGCGGCGCCCGATGCTCTGATTAGAACAGAGCATTCTGGAACGTATCTGCCCTTGGCCGAAATCGGAACATTCTTTAGCTTTCTGTCTGTCGGCCAAATGTCCGTCAGCCAAATGTCGTCTGCCAAATGTCCATCTGCCAAATGTCCTTCTGCATTTTGTCAGAGCACCGCGTGCAATCTACTGTGCCACCAGATATGAGTGGTGTGGTAAGTAGTACTATTCTGATCAGTTTAATCCCTGTTACGTCCCCTATCAGGGGACGTGTATATGGCATGGATTTTAGGAACCGGGAGATGGAAAAAGATGCTTGGTCTGTCCTCCTACTTCAAATTTGGGGCACTGCGCGTGCAATCTACTGTGCCACTGGATATGAGTAGTGTATTAAGTAGTACTATTCTGATCAGTTTAATCCCTGTTACGTCCCCTATAAGGGGACGTGTATATGGCATGGATTTTAGGAACCGGGAGATGGAAAAAGATGCTTGGTCTGTCCTCCTACTTCAAATTTGGGGCACTGCGCGTGCAATCTACTGTGCCACCAGTTATGAGTGGTGTGGTTTTTGAAGCCACAGTGCAGCACTAGAGGCCAGAAAAATTTGCCATGTACACATGCCTGAAAAATTAGGTATTGTTGCAGCCGCTGCTGTAGCAGCGGCCAGAAAAATTGATGTTTGTTTCCCAGGCAGAAAGTGCCCTAAAACATTGCGGCTTGAACCCTAGTTGGTGGCGGATAAGTCACGCAAGTCATCCGGCATTCGAAGATAAAATACAGCACCGTGTGGACCATTTTTAGCCCAAGGCAGCTAATGTCATCAGGCCTTTTTTACTCGAATGTATCGCCCAATGTCAGTCCCTTCGGGATCCATCCCTCATTCATCTCAATAAAGGTGAGGTAATCTAGACTTTTTTGACCTAGGCGACTTCTCTTCTCAGTGACAATACCTCCTGCTGCACTGAAGGTCCTTTCTGACAGGCAGGCAACTGCAATTAGATTACACTAGCAGACTGATGTTTCACAGTCAAAAAAAATTTTTTTAAAAAAATTTACACTACTGTTACAACAGATATAAGTGGTGGCACTGGGCAAGTGGGCCTGGCACACACGCTGGCAGGCAGGCAACTGAAATTAGATTACACAAGCAGAATGATGTTTCACAGTCAAAATTTTTTTTTTTTAAATTTACACTACTGTTACACCAGATATGAGTGGTGGCACTGGGCAAGTGGGCACAGTATATGCTGTTAGCCTGGCACACACGCTGGCAGGCAGGCAACTGCAATTAGATTACACAAGCAGACTGATGTTTCACAGTTCAAAAAGTTTTTTGTTTTTAAATTTACACTACTGTTACACCAGATATGAGTGGTGGCACTGGGCAAGTGGGCACAGTATACGCTGTGAGCTTGGCACACACGCTGGCAGGCAACTGCAATTAGATTACACTAGCAGACTGATGTTTCACAGTCAAAAAAGTTTTTTTTTAAATTTACACTACTGTTACAACAGATATGAGTGTTGGAAGTGGGCAAGTGGGCCTGGCACACATGCTGGCATGCAGGCAACTGCAATTAGATTACACAAGGAGACTGATGTTTCACAGTCAAAAAAGTTTTTTTTTAACATTTACACTACTGTTACACCAGATATGAGTGGTGTCACTGGGCAAGTGGGCCTGGCACACACGCTGGCAGGCAGGCAACTGCAATTAGATTACACTAGCAGACTGATGTTTTACAGTCAAAAAAGTTTTTTTTTTTTAATTTACACTACTGTTACACCAGATATGAGTGGTGGCAGTGGGCAAGTGGGCACAGTATACGCTGTGAGCCTGGCACACACGCTGGCAGGCAGGCAACTGCAATTAGATTACACTAGCAGACTGATGTTTCACAGTCAAAAAAGTTTTTTTTTTTTTTTTTTAATTTACAAAACTGTTACAGATATTAGTGGTGGCACTGGGCAAGTGGGCCTGGCAGGCAGGCAGGCAACTGCAATTAGATTACACAGGGAAAAAAAACAGACTGATGTTCTAGCCCTAAAATGGGCTTTTTGGGGTGCTGTCCTTACAGCAGAGATCAGATGAGTCCTTCAGGACTGTAGTGGACACTGAATACACTAGCCTAGCTATCAATTTCCCTATTAAATCAGCAGCAGCTACACTGTCCCTCCTCTCACTAAGAATGCAGCTTCCGAATGAATCTAAAACGGCTGCTGTCCAGGAGCTGGGAGGGTCTGGGAGGGAGGGTCTGCTGCTGATTGGCAGGAATGTGTCTGTAGACTGTGAGATACAGGGTCAAAGTTTACTCAATGATGACGAATAGGGGGCGGATCGAACATCGCATATGTTCGCCCGCCGTTGCGAACGCGAACAAGCTATGTTCGCCGGGAACTATTCGCTGGCGAATAATTTGCAACATCACTAATTGCAAGTTGAAAGTAAAACTAGTTTTTTCGAGTGCAATGGAAGTTAGCGCACATCGGTTTATCGCAACCTCAGAGCTCTAGTTAATTGTTAGGATTGAATAAAAAGTGTCACAAAAAACATGAAAAATACATCACAAAGTACAGTTTCACTCATAAAAACAATAACACTGTCTCATTAAAGTTAATCAAACAAATATTGCATAAAAAAAGTTATCAAAAGATACAGTGGGGCAAAAAAGTATTTAGTCAGCCACCAATTGTGCAAGTTCTCCCACTTAAGAAGATGAGAGAGGCCTGTAATTTTCATCATAGGTATACCTCAACTATGAGAGACAAAGTGTGGAAACAAATCCAGACAATCACAATGTCTGATTTGGAAAGAATTTATTTGCAAATTATGGTGGAAAATAAGTATTTGGTCAATATCAAAAGTTCATCTCAATACTTTGTTATATATCCTTTGTTGGCAATGACAGAGGTCAAACATTTTCTGTAAGTCTTCACAAGGTTGTTACACACTGTTGCTGGTATGTTGGCCCATTCCTGCGTGCAGATCTCCTCTAGAGCAGTGATATTTTGGGGCTGTCGCTAGGCAACACAGACTTTCAACTCCCTCCAAAGGTTTTCTATGGGGTTGAGATCTGGAGACTGGCTAGGGCACCCCAGGACCTTGAAATGCTTCTTATGAAGCCACTCCTTCATTGCCCGAGCAGTGTGTTTGGGATCATTGTCATGCTGAAAGACCCAGCCACATTTCATCTTCAATTCCCTTGCTGATGAAAGGAGGTTTGCACTCAAAATCTCACGATACATGGCCCCATTCATTCTTTTATGTACACGGATCAGTAGTCCTGTTCCCTTTGCAGAGAAACAGCCCCAAAGCATGATGATGCCACCCCCATGCTTTACAGTAGGTATGGTGTTCTTTGGTTGCAACTCAGCATTCTCGCTCCTCCAAACACGACAAGTTGTGTTTCTACCAAACAGTTCTACTTTGGTTTCATCTGACCACATGACATTCTCACAATCCGCTTCTGGATCATCCAAATGCTCTCTAGCATACTTCAGACGGGCCCGGACATGTACTGGCTTAAGCAGGGGGACACGTCTGGCACTGCAGGATCTGAGTCCCTGGCGGCGTAGTGTGTTACTGATGGTAGCCTTTGTTACGTTGGTCCCAGCTCTCTGCAGGTCATTCACTAGGTCCCCCCGTGTGGTTCTGGGATGTTTGCTCACCGTTCTTGTGATCATTTTGACCCTACGGTGTGAGATCTTGCGTGGAGCCCCAGATCGAGGGAGATTATCAGTGGTCTTGTATGTCTTCCATTTTCTAATTATTGCTCCCACAGTTGATTTCTTCATGGTGCAGGTCTACAATTTGGTTTCTGGTGTCCTTCAACAGCTCTTTGGTCTTGTAACATTAACAGTATTAACTTGAGTAACTGTTAATTTTTAAAAAGAATAAAATTGTGTTTTGTGACACCAAATCAGAAAGTGAACACTATGTGAAGTGACACCAGGTTGATTTGGTGTAAATTAAGCCTTTTAATATATTTGTAAGAATCTGAACGGTTTAGCTAACAGTCAGATACAAACAGCACAGGAAATTAGTAAGTTTGCAAGGTACTTTGCAGTTTAGGAAATAAATGCAAGTAGTAGTCATACAGTCTTTAGACATAGAAATCTTATACTTTAGTTAACTAACCGGATCAGATATGCTTGTCTCCCTTCAGTTGAAGCTGCAGCTGACATGCAGAGATGAGATCCTGTGTTGAGGGAGAGAGGCGCGGTGTTTGGCGTGTGATGTCACCACAATCACTTATCCGGAGCTCAGAAGGATTTCTGACAATATTAAAGCTGAAACAATTATGGAACAAGGTTTGAAAGTTACCTTTGATGAGATTGGATATTACACTCCTTAGTTAGGTAAATCAGTCTGTGAAAATGTGGAACAGGCTGCAGTCTGATTAGCTGAGTGCAGCTGAAAGTCTGTGAAAACTGCAGGCATCCGGTTCAGGGAGAGATGAGACAGAAAGGCTGAATCAGTCTGAAATAAAATTAAACACTCTGAAAGGATTAGATTAGGTTTGCTCACACAGATAGAAATAGTTGAATAGTACTTAGAAATCCTTAGGTTGTTTAAAGCAAAGTTAAATTGGTAGTTAGCTCAGGGAGTTTTACAAATTACTAAGCAAAGCTTGGGGGTGTGAGCAGGTGTGATAAAGGGAGTGTGTACCTGTTATTGGTTAGTACACCTTAAAGGAAAAGCAGCATAACTGAAATACTCTGACAGGACCCCCTCCTCAAGCAAGCTGATCCTCAGCTTGAGGTCGAGGACGGTCTGGGTTGCGACGGTGGAAAAGGGATACCAATCTAGGTGCAGAAAGATTGCTAGATGGTTCCCAACTATCCTCCTCCTCTGTGAAGTTTTTCGATCGAATTAGATATTGGAGAACCCCACTAGACATTCGGGAATCCAAGATCCTTTCAACTTCAAAGACATCACTTTCAGACGGTACCAACGTTGTGGGTAATGGGGAAACAGAAGACCTTGTGGGATGGTAGGGTTTCAACAAAGAAACATGGAAAGTGGGGTGGATCTTCATGGTTGTCGGAAGCTGTAACGTGACAGCATTGACATTTACCACTTTAGTGATAAGGAAAGGACCACAATATTTCTGAGTGAACTTTTTACTTGGCAGATGAAACTTCAGATTCTTCGTCGACAACCATACTTGATCACCTATTTTATATTCTGGTGGTTTCCTATGTCTCAAGTCATAGTAAAATTTCTGGGAGTTTTGCGCCTTTCCAATATTTTCTTTGATGATACGGAAGTTTTCTAATAGGGTGTTCTTTAGTTCATCCACCATAGGTGAGTCTGCTGGTGTTGAAGATAAAGAAGTGAAGCTGGGATGGTACCCATAATTTGCATAGAACGGGGTCATTTTTGTAGAGGTGCTTGTTAAGTTGTTATATGCAAATTCTGCATATGGTAAGTATTTCGTCCAATCTTGTTGTTGACATGAACAGAAACAGCGGAGGTATTCATCTCTCAGTCTGTCCATTCGCTTGAGGGTGATATGATGTATAATTGTGTTGAATATTTAAGGCTTTGCATAGGTCTTTCCAGAAACGGGACGTAAACTGAGACCCTCTATCAGAAATAATTACGGAAGGTACCCCATGTAATTTTAGGATATGATTCAAGAAGAGAGTAGCAGTTTCAGATGATGATGGAATTTTGTGATATGGTAAAAAATGTGCCATTTTGGTGAATGTATCGATAACAACCATGATGGTATTCTGGTTATTGGAAGGTGGTAACTCTACAATAAAATCTATACCAATCTGCTGCCATGGAGAATTCGAAACTGGGAGGGACATAAGCAGTCCATAAGGTGTTGACCGGTCATTTTTTGAGATCTGACATATTACACAACTTTTAATGTATTCCTTGATTGTATCCTTCATGTGAGGCCACCAGTAATTCCTGGAAATTAGTTACAGAGTCCTATTTACCCCTGGATGTCCTGCTAAAGGAGTGTCATGATGTTCGTTTAGAATCTTTAAACGTAAGTCAGTTGGTAAGAATATTCGATCATTATAGTAGTAAACATCATCTTTTTGCTTGATGTTTTTGTTATGAACTTGTTCAACTGGAACTGAGGAATTTCTTATTTCTGTTAAGAGATCTGAAGTGAAACCAATGAATTTTTCTGCTGGTATAATAGCAGTTGGAGTTGGAGAGTCTTCGATCTTTAGAAGTTGTCTTGAGAGGGCATCAGCCTTTCCATTTTTGTTAGCAGGTCTGTAAATGATGTGAAAGTCAAATCTAGAAAAGTATAAACTCCATTGCACCTGACGTGAGGACAGTGTTTTGTTATTTTGGAGGTATTGTAAGTTCTTGTGATCCGTATAAATTAATATGGGATGCTGGGCTCCCTCCAAGAGATGTCTCCAAAATTCTAGTGCCCTCCTAATAGCTAGTAGTTCTTTATCACCGATGGTATAGTTCTTTTCAGCAGGAGACATAATATTGGAGAAAAAGGATACAGGATGAAGAGGGGAGCTTTCTGAAGTACGTTGTGATAGAATGGCACCGATTGCGTAGTCTGATGAGTCTACCTCCAAAACATATTGTAAATTTACGTTTGGAAATCTTAAGATTGGTGCTGAGATGAATCGATTTTTTAATTGTTGAAATATTTCAGTATGTTTCTGGGTCCAATGGAATGGTACTGTGGAGCCGGTGAGTTGCGTGAGTGGTTTTACTATCCCAGAAAAATCTCTAATAAATTTGCGATAGTAATTAGTGGAGCCTAAGAATATCTGTAGTTCTTTTTTATTGGTTGGTACTGGCCAGTCTCTAACGGAATCTAGCTTTTCGGTTTGCATCTGAATTCCTGAGGAGGAAATTGTATAATCTAAAAATGAAATTGTTGATTTGTGGAATGAACATTTTTCCAATTTAGCATATAATTTATGTACTTTTAATCTGGCAAGCACCCAACGTACATGTTTGATGTGATCTGTCATATTGTTGGAGTAAATGAGAATGTCGTCTAGGTAAACGACTATATATCCAGTAAGTCACGAAAAATGTCGTTAATGAAATGTTGGAAGGCTGCGGGCGCATTACAAAGGCCGAATGGCATCACTAAATATTCATACAGACCATACCTGGTTCGGAAAGCAGTGAGCCATTCGTCACCTTCTCTAATGCGAATTAAATTGTAAGGGCCGCGCAGGTCAATCTTTGTGAAAATCTTGGCATTGGTAAGTCTTTCAATTAGTTCCGGAATTAATGGTAACGGATATCGGTTTTTAACGGTTCATTTATTTAGCTGTCTGTAATCAATTATTGGTCTCAAACTAGAATCCTTATTTGTCACAAAGAACATACCTGATGCTGTTGGGGATGAAGATGGTCGAATGAAACCTTTTTTAAGGTTATCTTGTAGGTATTGTTTTAAATAATCGAGTTTGGCTTGACTTAAAGGATATAAATGGCCAACTGGTAGGGTAGAACCTGGTATTAGTTCTATAGGGCAATCGTATACCCTATGGGGAGGTAAGGATTCAGCTTCCGTTTTGCTAAAGACATCTGCAAACTCATTATAAACTTTTGGGATGTCAAATTCTTCAGTAGAAGTTAGCATGATAGATTGTTGAGGATAACAAGTATTCTTACAATATGCAGAGTGTAAAGATTACTTAAATGTAGACCAATCTATTGTGGGATTATGAAGTTGTAACCAATGAACCCCTAAAATAACTGGAAAATGAGGAGAAAGTATGACATCAAAGGTGATGTATTCTGTATGTCCTTCGGGTGTAAGTACAAGTAGTGGGACAGTGTGGTGTGTGACTGGACCTTCTGTTAGTGTAGAACCATCAATAACTTTGAGGGACACCGGTAGCTTTTTCAAAACAGTTGGAATTTTATTTTTTGTTACTATAGTAGCATCAATGAAATTGCCAAAGGCGCCCGAATCAATGATGGCAGTTGTCTCCAATCTTCTAAGGTCCCACTGTAGTAAGAGAGAGAGAGGTTACAGTAAGCTGTTGAACTGTTACTATAGTGTGAATTATGTAACATGATTAACTTACTCTTCTTGTTCTTGCGAAGAACTGGGCATTCAGAAACGGTATGGTTAGAGCTGGCACAGTACATACACAGTTGTTTAGATCTTCTTCTCAACCTCTCCTCTGGGGTAAGCGGCCCTTTAATCACTCCAATTTCCATAGGAGTACTGGTTTCTGAACTGATAGTAGTAGTTGGAGAATAAGAAGATGCATGAGATCGTGGTGTTGTTTCTGTCTGCATTCTTTCTGCCTTTCTTTCTCTCAGTCTTCTGTCTATCTGTGTGGCTACCTTAATCATAGCTTCTAAAGTATTGGGCATTTCTATACGAGAGAGTTCATCCTTTATACTTTCGGATAACCCTAACCTGTACTGATTTCTTAGAGAAATCATACTCCAAGAGGAATCAGAAGCATGCAACTTGAATTCTGCGGTGTAATCTTCAATAGGCTTCTTCCCTTGCTTTAGTTGTCTCATTTTATGTTCAGCTGTTAGTTGTACATCTGTATCTGTATACAATTCATCCAATGCATTAAAAAAATCTGTTAATGAATTTAAGATAGGTGAATTGGTTTCAAATAATTGATCAGCCCATTTCCTAGGCTCTGCTCTTAAATATGAAACAGTGGTAAGAACCTTCACTCTATCAGTGGGATAAGTGAGAGGCTTTAGGTTGTACAATAGATAACATGCATTTTTAAACTGTCTGTAATTCCTTCTGTCACCAGAAAATGCTTCCGGCAAACTCACTTGTGGTTCAGGTGTAGGAAATCTTTGTTCTCTAATGTCCTTGAACATATCCTTTAACACTTTATTCTCCACTTGTAAGTCTCTAATAGCTTGCCCCATCTGGTCGATTTTCTGACTCAAATTATAAACAACCTGGGGTAATTCAGCTGGATCCATAACTGTAACCAGCTTACTTTTCTTTTTCAGGCTTAGTAATATGTCACATTAACAGTATTAACTTGAGTAACTGTTAATTTTTAAAAAGAATAAAATTGTGTTTTGTGACACCAAATCAGAAAGTGAACACTATGTGAAGTGACACCAGGTTGATTTGGTGTAAATTAAGCCTTTTAATATATTTGTAAGAATCTGAACTGTTTAGCTAACAGTCAGATACAAACAGCACAGGAAATTAGTAAGTTTGCAAGGTACTTTGCAGTTTAGGAAATAAATGCAAGTAGTAGTCATACAGTCTTTAGACATAGAAATCTTATACTTTAGTTAACTAACCGGATCAGATATGCTTGTCTCCCTTCAGTTGAAGCTGCAGCTGACATGCAGAGATGAGATCCTGTGTTGAGGGAGAGAGGCGAGGTGTTTGGCGTGTGATGTCACCACAATCACTTATCCGGAGCTCAGAAGGATTTCTGACAATATTAAAGCTGAAACAATTATGGAACAAGGTTTGAAAGTTACCTTTGATGAGATTGGATATTACACTCCTTAGTTAGGTAAATCAGTCTGTGAAAATGTGGAACAGGCTGCAGTCTGATTAGCTGAGTGCAGCTGGAAGTCTGTGAAAACTGCAGGCATCCGGTTCAGGGAGAGATGAGACAGAAAGGCTGAATCAGTCTGAAATAAAATTAAACACTCTGAAAGGATTAGATTAGGTTTGCTCACACAGATAGAAATAGTTGAATAGTACTTAGAAATCCTTAGGTTGTTTAAAGCAAAGTTAAATTGGTAGTTAGCTCAGGAACAAGTATGTCTCTCAGGGAGTTTTACAAATTACTAAGCAAAGCTTGGGGGTGTGAGCAGGTGTGATAAAGGGAGTGTGTACCTGTGATTGGTTAGTACACCTTAAAGGAAAAGCAGCATAACTGAAATACTCTGACAGGTCTTCAGTATAGTGGAGTTTGGAGTGTGACTGTTTGAGGTTGTGGACAGGTGTCTTTTATACTGATAACAAGTTCAAACAGGTGCCATTAATACAGGTAATGAGTGGAGGACAGAGGAGCCTCTTAAAGAAGAAGATACAGGTCTGTGAGAGCCAGAAATCTTGCTTGTTTGTAGGTGACCAAATACTTATTTTCCACCATAATATGCAAATAAATTCTTTCCAAATCAGACAATGTAATTGTCTGGATTTGTTTCCACATTTTGTCTCTAATAGTTGAGGTATACCTATGATGAAAATTACAGGCCTCTCTCATCTTCTGAAGTGGGAGAACTTGCACAATTGGTGGCTGACTAAATACTTTTTTGCCCCACTGTATGAGGTCTCAGTTGTTAGAAAAAAAAGACATGCAAAGGGCTTTAACATAGAGATACATACATACACATGTCTAAATATGTATAAATATATATATATATATATGTATATATATATATATATATATATATATACATACAGTATATACTGTATATAGATGTGTGCCCTTATGTATATATGTATTTATGTGTTTTACAGTATGTTTATTGTGCATATTTCACATTCCAGTGCTCTTCACTTACAGGATAATGTCCTTTTTATATATATATACCCAGAGGCATAACTAGAATTCACAGGGCCCAGATTCAAGAATATAAGAAGGGCCCTCCACCCCCCCCCCCCAAAAAAAAAGTGAATTTGATATATATATATATATATATATATATATATATATATTTATTTATTTATTTATTTTTTATTTGTATTTTTTACATTTAACACAGAAAGAAATGTGAATCAGATTACATGTCTGCAAAAGGAGGTACCATGTGCCCACAGTCTGTGAGATGGTCTGACCCCCTATTACTGTATATAGTGACACTGTTTAACCCACCAATACTGTATATAGTGAGTCAGTGACACAGTCTGTAATCTGCCGGTGAGATGGCTGGCCTGACCCTACCCACTCCAGTACTTAATAGAGTGACCACAGTAGTCTGTGACATGGTCCAGCCCTCCGTACTGTTTATAGTGGTACTGTATGGTGACACTGTTTACCCCCGCCCCCCCTTGCTGTAGTAACAAGGTCTGTAATTTGCTGGTTCCACAAACATATACACACACACATACATGCATAAATACACACACAGTCACATACATACATAAACACCAATGGGTAAAACAGAAACACTAACCTATGTAGTCAGAGACACTAGTAAAGCATCATGTCACACTCACATAATATTAGTGCAGGCAGTGGCAGGTCAACATTTTTTATTTTAAAAAAAAAAATTTAAGCTGGGCCCCCACCCTTGGGGCCCAGTCACAATTGCGACCTCTGCACCGCCTGTAATTTCGCCCCTCTATATACCTATACCTGTATTTATATTGGGATTGTCACAGTTTGAAAAGTTTTGTCTAATTGTCCCTTCTGCCACTTTCTCCACTCTATGTATTTCCAAATTTCTTTAAAAAAAAAAAAAAAAAGCCAGATCACGAACCAGACCACCAATTGTACAACTTGGTAAACTTTAACTAATCAAATGCCATATAAGTAATCTTTGCCATTCAAAAATATATGTGTACCTTTTTTGTTTGTAATCCACCTGTGAAAGGGTTAAATTAGTTAATATAGAAATTCTTCTATTGCAATGTAATGCGGCCCACTTGAATGCACTTTTTTTTCATGAGAATTCCAGTGAACATCCTGTCAGTATATAGCAGGGTTATAATATAATTTATTTGTTATTATTCTTTAAAACAAACCCCCAATTAAAATGTATATCTGAAACAATTGAAATTAATATTTATTCCTAAATTCTTTAGATTAGTTAATATTTATATACACATTGAAATATATTAAGTAAAAACTAGCTTTGAATCAACTATGCATGCTTATTCCGTTACAATATTCTATACAACAGATCATAAAAATACACCTTTAAAATTAACCTTACTCACAATGAATCACATTAAAATACCACAATGAAATACCAGAATATGGACCGCTAACTTCACAGTGTTTAGATAAACAATATACCAAGATACTTCACACAAATCTTACTGGGTCCAAAGTATAATTAAGTAACATAGCCCACAAATGATTCTATATAATTTCAATTAAAAACACCAGAAATTATATATATTATTAATGCAAACAGCCAATTTATGTGACTAGCTAAGACTACACAGGACTATGGATATAAGCATAAAATACAAAGTGCCCTTTTAAAATTATTAACTTCAATTAAACTGTAGCAATAATGAATGTATTTTCTTTAAAATATTAAATTATAGTCACTGCCATACGTTACCACATAACCAAATGATTATTCAGTTTCCAGAATTTCTTGTGGGTCATCTAAGAAGAATTTATCCACTATATCGCAAAGGTACAGGCCTCAAAACTGTTATGTTCCTTTATTCAAGAAAGTGTCCTAAAATGGAATAGAATCTACTTGGCACAAAGCCTGTGCATTTTCCTCTCCAAAATATATGCTTCTTTTAGTCTGTGTGTCCTTTGTCTACTGTGTGTGTGGGTCTTTATTTAAAAAAAAAAAATCCCTCCTACTTTTCTTTAATCATTCCCATCATAGGATTTTGATAGGCCCTCGGCTGCTTGTCCCTGATTGGTTATTTAGATTGGCATGTGTTCTAATAGTCAATTTGTTTGGCTATCATACCATTTCTGAACTATTGGTGACAGCAGATAACCAGAATTGCAGTCTCACTATCAATACTGCTACAGTTTAATATAGATTCATATATATTTTTAAAATGTATATTTAGTGTATTCACTATTTATTGCCTCAGCAAACAATTATGTCCAATTTGTATAGGATCACTTAATATTATTTAATCTGGGCACTTCATCAATATTAAACATGATACACTTCCCACAATACAAAGTAATTCTAATACATTTAAAATATATGGGTATTTAAAAGGATTTTAATACTTTTAGCATGGATCTAATTAATATCTCAGTTATCATCTTAATATCACATACATACCTTGAGATCAGCAATCAGATGTCATTTCACATAATTATATTTATATTGGACTACTTTCCCATATCAATATAAATATTGCATATCTGTATATCTCTTGCTGAGTGTATAAAAAATATGATGTTATGTATATTTTTCATTTAGCAGACATTCACATTTAATATTATACAAACAGACAATTTCATATCAATTTATTCGTACCTATTAT
The DNA here is from genome assembly GCF_027579735.1 of Bombina bombina. Lineage (NCBI taxonomy): Eukaryota > Metazoa > Chordata > Amphibia > Anura > Bombinatoridae > Bombina > Bombina bombina. Next base: position 1,153,858,707 of record NC_069499.1, on the reverse strand, counting down.
TTTTCTGAGGCACATATTAAATATTATTATTAAAACTATATAGATAATTTGTTATCAAAAGTACATAGGTTAAGATATTTTGAAATCTTGATTATTAGGCCTTCAACTTCCCATATGTTAGCTGTAACATGAGTTCAGATTCTTTGTGTATCTAAGGTTCAGTGGCAACGGTCATTTCCCTCTGTAAAAATAGGTTCTTCTCTGCATACACTTAAGCCTCAAAGGACCCATCTTAGACATTATGTCTATCTCCACATGAGGTCATTACCTGATAATTTTGTTATTACATAAAAGAGGGATCTTCTTTTGTTCTACACATCTGTATTTCAGAACAGAGGGGGCTGCCTCACAAACAGTTTTAAAACAGTTTCACAAATAAAATTAATTCTTGTTCTTATCATGTATAAATAATAAATAAATAAATATATATATATATATTATTTAATAACACTCACAGATATCCTGACAATCCAATCAACATGTGTGTCATTTGACAATCTTGAAGTCCAGCCCCTTTAAAGACCTTAGAAAGCCTATGTAGAAAGTGGGTGGGACTACTCCATACATTACAGCCCAGCCAAAAGAGGAAATGAAGGGAAATAAAGGGAGGTGGAGGAACAGACAATACCAATTAGAATTCTAAACCCTTTATTATAAAATATATATACACTTCAAGTAATTATGTGGTTTTACTTACAGACTAATATATTTTATATTGACATTCTTACAGTCTAAATTTTACCATCACTTTAAGTTTCTAATACTCAATGTATGTACCACACATTCCTTATCCAGGAGCCACAATCATTACCTCAGTTTAAACACAAAAGCATCACTAAAGGTCAGCACTTTTAAGTTGAACATGATTTGTTTCCAATCCCACAAGAGCAGGGGTTGTCAGTCACCCCAGTCAGATCAGGAGCTTTATAAATGGAGATGGGAATTTAGTTTCAAGTTTAGCTTTTTTATTTTAAGGTAACACTTTCAGGATTCAAATAGGGCATGCAATTTTAAACAACTTTCAAATTTACTTTCATCATCAATTTCGCTTTGTTCTCTTGGTATTCTTAATTGAAAGCTAAACCTAGGAGGTTCATATGCTAATTTCTTAGACTTTGAAGGCCGCCTCTAATATAAATGCATTTTGACAGTTTTTCACCACTAGGGGACGTTAGTTCATGTGTTTCATATGGATAACATTGAGCTCATGCACGTGAATTTACCGAGGAGTGAGCACTGATTGGCTAAAATACAAGTCTGTCAAAAGAACTGAGATAAGGGGGCAGTCTGGAGAGGCTTGGATACAAGGTAATCACAGAGGTAAAACGTGTATTATTATAACTGTGTTGGCTATGCTAAACTGGGGAATGGGCAATTAAGAGATTATCTATCTTTTAAAACCACAAACATTCTGGTGTTGACTGTCCCTTTAACTGTAGTCTATTGTCACAAATAAAATACTTGGTGGAAAAACTTTAGTATAGTTAGATAGTAAAATAACTGATTTTGTTTAGCAATAAAGAACCAAAGTATGAGTATTTCTTTTAGATTTGTACAGTTTCGACCATAAACATTCCTACTGACAAAATAAAAATAATGTATGCACCTTTTTTTCTTGTGCTACTGTAGGACTGTGTTGCTTTATAAACTCATAGTAATAACCATATGTCCCTATAAGCATAATGCTCATTCTGTGGCCTTTATGAATAAGCTTGAATCCTTGGAATATGTTAATAATGCAATGTGCCTCTTGACTAACCATGCCAAGACAGCAAAGCACATTAACATTGGGTTAGCCAACAATGAAGTGCTACTTCTGTAATTGAATTTTAAAATAATGAGGAAAGTGAACAGGATTAGAAAAGAAAAACAACTGCTGTGTTAAGACAAAAATACATGATGCATGGAAGAGGGAGGGTTGTGATATATAAAAATATGTGTAGTACAGATAAAATATGACAACTGCCTAATGACACTGCGTGTCTGCAGGATTAATGTGCTGAAAAAACCCTCTGCACCAGGCTTCACAGTAAACCACAAGTAACAGATTAACGACTGGTGAGAAATAATACTCTGCTGTTTTATTTAGACTGTCTGTTGCTTGGGTTGAAAACAAATAAAAAGCTCAGAGGCTCAGAAACAAAATTGCTACAGGTTTTTATAAGTTATAAAAAAAAGAATAAATGCAATGATTAGGATTTAGTATGAAAAATATGTTTGTTTTATATGTAAAAATAAAGTTTCCCTTAAAGGGACATTCCAGCCTAAATTGGAATCTGCATGATACATTTATGTTTTGAATAGAAGCTTTTTTTGTACTATAGATGTATTAGCAAAAATGATTCTAATAAAATTCTAATGTGTATTTAAGTATGCACCGTGCACCAGCACTTTAAACACAGCATTTGCTCAAAAAGCCTAAAGTGCTTGTACAATGTGGTAATGACTCAATTTGTTAATTGGTGACATGATACAAGCCCCACTGGTGCACTGAGCAGCTTTAGTATTTAAAATGCTGGTGCACTGAGAATATCTAGCTATACTTTACATGCACGTGCAGAGAAAAATGTTAACACTAAAACACTGATAACTTTTACTTGAAGCATTTTTGACAATTCATGTATATTGCCAATATGTTTCTATTCAAAGATATAATTCATCTATGTGGATTTAAATTTTGACCGGAATCTCCCTTTAAGGCATTAAAGAGAAATGTTTTATTTTTACTATAATTTATCCCAGAATTGTGCTAACATGAGGATTATGAAAAATTCTGCAATGGAACTGCATAATTTACAACAGTTTTTATCAGCACACCAATGGGAATATCATGGCTGCCATAATAATGCTGGCAAAATTACAGTTAAGAACATACAAATATTTAAATTGCGCTTCTCCACTCTTACTTAAAGGGACAGTCTACACCAGAATTGTTATTGTTTTAAAAGATAGATAATCCCTTTATTACCCATTTCCCAGTTTTGCATAACCAACACAGTTATAATAATATACTTTTAACCTCTGTGATTATCTTGTATCTAAGCCTCTGCAAACTGCCCCTTTTTTCAGTTCTTTTGACAGACTTGCAGTCTAGCCAATCAGTGTCTGCTCCCAGATTACTTCACGTGCATGAGCACAGTCTTATCAATATGAAATATGTGAACTAACACCCTCTATTGGTGAAAAACTGTTAAAATGCAATCTGAAAGAGGTGGGCTTCAAGGTCTAAGAAATTAGCATATGAACCTCCTAGGTTAAGCTTTCAACTAAGAATACCAAGAGAACAAAGCAAATTTGGTGATAAAAGTAAACTGGAGAATTGTTTAAAATTACATGCTCTATCTGAATCATGAAAGTTTATTTTGGCCTAGACTGTCCCTTGAATATTATGCTGATGTGTGCAGCAACTGTCTAAAAACTCTCTTAAAATGCTAACAAACAGAATCTTCCAATAAAAATATGTGATAATTGTAGATTCGAGGGTTTATATGTACTCTTAGTAGTATACTGTACAACAGCACAACAGATGTATCAACATCAAATACAAGAACTAGCCTGATGAAACAGCCCTGAGTAGGCTGAGAAACGCATCGCTGTGTTAATAAAGACTTTTTAATTTTTTTATATACACTTGCTGTTGTGGTTCATATGACCCTTTGCAATATTTCTTTACTGTTCCTGGTTCATGCTGAGGATCGTTGTACTATAGTCTACTGGGCGACGATTTGGTTCCAGTTTGCTGCTTCTGCACCTGCTGGTGCTTACCCTCTAGAACCTGAATACTGGATTTCCAGAAGAATCAGGACTGTATCTGTGCCAAGGTTTCAGTGTGCTGGATCACTGCTAAGTTTGCAGCCTGCTCTACTAGCACCATCGGGTGCTTTATGTTTGTGAGTATTCACATTCTTATGTGCTGATATTATACCTTGTATGGGCGATATTAGGCCACGTTGGCGCCTCTGTTTTTTTATTCTTTTTTAGATTTTATTCCCTATATGTAACTGTGAATGTACATTGTTAATTGTTAAACATATTTTTATTGTTTTATATGTTGCCGTAGAGTTATTATAATATTATGCTTTTTGGTAGTGGATAATTGATTATTTTCACTAATTCAACTGATACCTTTGTGTGTTTTACTTAGATATTTTAAAGCTAAATCAATTTATGGGAACTATGTTTATGTGACTTTGCCTTAGTCTGTTGTAGCTAATAATATGCTATGTATCGTATATATGACTCCTTACACTTGCCTTTTTTTGTTTAGCAAATCGGATTGTATGGACAATAGTGAACTGCTTTGACGTAACCAACGTCATTAGTAGCAAAGAACCATTCACAACTCAAGACGTGGCAAGCCAATCAGATACGGCCACGTACTAGGAGAACTTCACACCTGTAATATTGATAAGGAACACAGGATTCACTAGCAAAGCATCTCTTGATAAAGTCGAGTCATAGACGAGATGTCAAGACTCTTCAACAAGCCACTTTTACTGACGCTGGTTGTGGTGTTGGAGCGGCTCCATACTTCTTGGTTTCCTGTGGCGAACGAGAAACCCTGCAAACCAGTACTAAGATTGGGAGACTCGTTTTACATTCCTTCACCTGCCTGCGGATACATGCGAATACATCCCGATGTGGTGACACTAACTTTTATGCTCTTTGTACTTTTATACACTGTACGTGTGTTTTTATGTGCGCTTTAGCACCTTATATCAAACGGTTTTACTCTTAGAGTGGTTTGCACTCTGTTCTCTTTGTGTTTTTTAAAATTCCAGTTAACCCTTTGTATTTCAGAGAAGGATTCTGCATATTCATATGTGGTCCACCCGCTGGGTATCAGCAAGCTCTCATGTGAAACTTAACTAGTTTGATTAAGTTTAATCTTCAAGATTGGTAAATACGGTTGTATTTAGATTGTTATGGAGTTGAGAACAATTTCATTGCAGACCCAGGCTGCACCATGTCTTGAGCCACCAATTATAAATTTACTCTAAACAAGCTATGAGATTGTGACACATTCACAGCATACTGTTTGTGGAAAGTAGCTGCTGGATTTCTCCTGATTGCCTGTGGCCGGACATTGGAGACTCTTGTGTCTATAACGAGTGGGAAGCAGTCAACTAATTGAGTATTTTTATAATAGAGGCATCTTTTTAGCATAAAAGACAACTAAAAATATCTGTCCATTAGTTGCATCAAAAATAACTTTGTTCTGTCCTTATTGCCTCTTTTTGGAAATCTCTGGCTTTGTTAAGTTATAAAATATATTTTTTAAGAAATTAAAAATGTTTCACTCTCAGATTGTATCATATTTAATGGTATACAAATAAATTAAAAGTTCTGCGCTCCCTTTAAGTTTTCTTAAAATTATTTAGCTGCATGTTGTTGTCACTAGTGTTAGGAATTCTATATATTGGACATGGTGCTGTCTTGCATTGCTCTTTAATGAGTTTTATCCTTGATAAAAAAATATTCTAGAGAATATTGCATTCCGTTAAAGCAAACATTAATACAGTGTGGGATAAAGTCACACATACTTGCCCTTCTGCAAACCAGCAATGTAGGGCTGGAGCTGTGCACACAGTTAGACTTGATTAGTCAGTGTGACCTTTCTCTTACACAGAGCCTCACTACAGATATATAGATAAAGCCAGGGAAGCTATTAAAAGTTCATTTAGCAAGAGATGCAGGAAAACTAGAAATGTTAAGTGGAGCTTTATTTTGGCCCTTATTCAATTATATTCCATATAAAATATTCAAATCCATGAATCAGTTGTTTATGAAGAAGTATTTTTATATTTACTAAAGATGCAATTTTCATGCATTTAGATTTCATGATTGCAGATTTATGAGAACAGTAGTCTTTAATAACTGGAATTCATTTTCATTGATGATATCATTAATATTATAGGCACACTCTCATAAAAAGGAAAAACAATTTTGAATATTTTATGCATCATGTGAATATCAGAAAATCATAATATTTATATAAACCATAGATTTTAATTTAGTTTATATAAAACTACAGTGTAATTGAACTGCTCATATGGTCTTAAAGGCTCAATAAAACAGCATTATTTCAATCTAGTGTTAGTTTTTCAAATTCTAAAAAAAAAAACCTCTATAGGCTAATAGCACTGCAATGATTGATTTTAAGGAAACCTTGACTAGATTGAGAGTGTTTACTAAATGTAATATACTCACATATGAAGTATATATATATTTATCTCAACAGTCTCAGTGCACATCAGGAGGCAGTTGTGGTATTAAACAGCTTTACTTTAATAAAAAGCTTCAGACATGAAAACTCTACACATTTCTGTCAAGAGCATAAAATCCCAGTAAAAGTGCGTTAACAATAGAGTAAAAAGCTTCAACACTAAAGAGGTTAAACATGCTATACATACTATGCCACTTACTACATATTGACCAATAGGCCTTATAGAGGAGGTTTACATATGTGAGAAACACCTTTGTATACTTCTTCAATGAGCATATTCAATTTAGTATGCAAAGTTGTGCTTGCAATACTACACTATTGGTGGATTATTCTCCCACGTTAGATGAATAGAAGAACTGAGCTTTCAATGCCAGGAAACTTTAATTGTGATTGTATGAACAAAACTGCACTAAACCTGTTCCGAAGTTGCTTACACTGCTTCATAAATCGGGGCCAATATCTAAGATTTACATGTTTTATATCAGGACTTTTAGCCTGGCTGTTTTATCTTTATAGAACTGTTGTAGGCTTCTAACTGGATATATTTCAGGACTTATAAAAACAAAACAAAATCATTATCTACATCTTTAATCACATGATTCCATAACTGAAAAACAAATGCGTCGATTAACGACAAACAATATGGCACTTTTGGGGATACGATGATTGACAACAAGAACTGCTGGTGCAATGATAAATGCTGACAGCGTATGCTGTCAGCATTTATCGATGTGCAGCAGACATGATACGCTACATTTTATCATGTCCGCTCGCACATTAGTAAATTGACCCCTATATGTCGATTGATTCCTTTTTATATGATGCTAATAGCTGATGTGCAATTAACCTTTTGTGCTCTAGAACCATAGAAATATGTTTATATGTCTGTTTATTGGATTTAAATATGGGCACTATTGATATAGTTGGCATGTGTATTTGTTGAGTTAACAATTTCACTATTTTTTCATTAGTGTAAAAGTACTTGTTATTCATTTTTTAAACTTTACTTAAAGGGGCAGTCTACACCAGAATTTTTATTGTTTAAAAAGATAGATAATCCCTTTATTACCCATTCCCTAGTTTTGCACAACCAACATAGTTATATTAATATACTTTTTACCTCTGTGATTACCTTGTATCTAAGCCTCTGCAAACTGCCCCCTTATTTCAGTTCTTTTGACTGACATCCATTTTAGCCAAATAGAGCTGGCTCACTGGAACTCCACGTGCGTGAGCACAGTGTTATCTATATGAAACACGTGAACTAACACCCTCTAGTGGTGAAAAACTGTCAAAATGCTCTGAGAGAAGAGGCGGCCTTCAAGGGCTTAGAAATTAGCATATGAACCTCCTAGGTTTAACTTTCAACTCAGAATACCAAGAGAAGAAAGCAAAATTGATGATAAAAGTAAATTGGAAAATTGTTTAAAATTACATACCCTATCTGAATCATGAAAGTTTATTTTGGACTAGACTGTCCCTTTAATCGACCAGGAAGCATTTGTAGCTAATTGGTGATATTGCTGACCAAGTCAAAATGGCAACGGGTAATTTCAGTGTGTTTTGCCCATGCTCAAAACAAATGTTACATTAGAAAAGATTTGTGATTCTCAACAATAAGTCAAAAAAGTGTTGTCTGAGGTTTATGAAGTCAATTTAAATGTTGAAGTAAGAATGGCAGGTCCTGTAAATTTATCATTAAGCATTGAGAATTTGGATTGTGATCAGAAAAACATGGCTGGCACAATTAAGTATAGGATAATTTTTTTACCAAAACAATTATGAAAAAGAATGCTGACAATGGAAATGGCTTATTGTGTAGTCATATGCAAGCAATGCTGTTCTTACACATAGGACTTTTAGCACTTTTATGTCCCTTTAAATTTATATTAACAACAAACTTACAGAATGTTCAAATAAGCATAGGGAAATAATTGCTATATTTTTTCTGCTTTTTTTCTGCTATTCCGGTGCTTTCCCTCTGCAGATTGTGCTTGTCCTCTCCTTCTAGAGGTAAAGGAGGCCCAGAGTAAATACTGTAGTTATCCTGAGACTCTATAGAATAGCAATGCACACAGAATTGCCAAATTCACCTCAGAGCAGTGATTCTGATTGGCCACCAGGAACATGAATTCAACCAGGTTTTTCAACTGTTTAACTCGAAACTGCTCTGCAGCATCAAAACCCTGCAAATGCTTCTAATGCTTTCACAACCTTTTTTTACACATTTAGGGCTTGAACTTTCTAATTTACTACATTTAGCCACCAATCAGCAAGCGCTCCCAAGGTGCTGAACCAAAAATGGGCAGGCTCCTAAGCTTACATTCCTTCTTTTCAAATAAAGATACCAAGAGAACGAAGAAAAATTGATAATGGGAGTAAATTAGAAAATTGCTTAAAATTGAATGCTCCATCCGAATCATGAAAGAAAAAAATGTGGGTTTCATAAACCTTTAAACACAAGCCGCTAGATTACGAGTTTTGTCGGTAAAAACTTGCGTTGCTAACGAGCCTTTTCTTTCCAGTGCTCACTTTAAACAACACTAGTATTACAAGTTTTCTGAATGGCTGCGTTAGCCTCAGAAAAGTGAGCATTGAGCAAATTTAGCGCCACTTCTCACTGTAATACCAGCGTTGCTTACGGTAGCGGTAAGCTGGCTAAAATGTGCTTGTGCACGATCTCCCCATAGGAAACAATGGGGCTGAGACGGCTGGAAAAAAAACTAACACCTGCAAAAAAGCAGCGTTCAGCTCCAAAAGCAGCCCCATTGTTTCCTATGGGAAAATACTTTCTAAGTCTACACCTAACACCCTAACATGAACCCCAAGTCTAAACACCCCTAACCTTCCACTTATTAACCCCTAATCTGCCGCCCCCGACATCCTCGCCACCTGCATTATATTATTAACCCCTAATCTGCCGCTCCAGACACCGCCACCACCTACATTATACCTATGAACCCCTAATCTGCTGCCCCTAACATTGCCAACACCTACATTATAGTTATTAACCCCTAATCTGCCGCCCCAACGTCGCCGCCACCTAACTACAATTATTAACCCCTAATCTGCCGACCGGACATCGCCGCCACTATAATAAATGTATTAACCCCTAAACTGCTGCACTCCTGCCTTGCAAACACTATAATATTTGTTATAAACCTCTAATCTGCCGTCCCTAACATCGCCGCCACCTACCTACAATTATTAACCCTTAATCTGCCGCCCCCCAACGTCGCCGCTACTATATTAAATGTATTAACCCCTAAACCTAAGTCTAACCCTAACCCTAACACCCCCCTAACTTAAATCTATTTTAAATAAATCTAAATAAAATTACTATCATTAAATAAATTATTCCTATTTAAAACTAAATACTTACCTATAAAATAAAACCTAATATAGCTACAATATAACTAATAGTTACATTGTAGCTATTTTAGGATTTATTTTTATTTTACAGGCAACTTTGTATTTATTTTAACTAGGTACAATAGTTATTAAATAGTTATTAACTATTTAATAACTACCTAGCTAAAATAAATACAAAATTACCTGTAAAATAAACCCTAACCTAAGTTACAATTACACCTAACACTACTCTATAATTAAATTAATTACCTAAACTACCTACAATAGTTTAAAACTAGTTAAAAATATTGTAATTTCTTTTTTATTTTCTGTAATTTAGTGTTTTGTTTTTTTCATAATTTATTTTATTTTATTTAATTGTATTTAATTGTAGGTAGTTTAGGTAATTAATTTAATTATAGAGTAGTGTTAGGTGTAATTGTAACTTAGGTTAGGGTTTATTTTACAGGTACTTTTGTATTTATTTTAGCTAGGTAGTTATTAAATATTTAATAACTATTTAATAACTATTGTACCTAGTTAAAATAAATACAAAGTTACCTCTAAAATAAAAATCAATTCTAAAATAGCTACAATGTAACTATTAGTTATATTGTAGCTATATTAGGGTTTATTTTATAGGTAAGTATTTAGTTTTAAATAGGAATAATTTATTTAATTATAGTAATTTTATTAAGATTTATTAAAAACAGATTTAAGTTAGGGGGTGTTAGGGTTAGGGTTAGACTTAGGTTTAGAGGTTAATACATTTAATATAGTAGCAGCGACGGTGGGGGCAGCAGATTAGGGGGTTAATAATTGTAGGTAGGTGGCGGCGATGTTGGGGACGGCAGATTAGGGGTTCATAGGTATAATGTAGGTGGCGGCGATGTCCGGTCGGCAGATTAGGGGTTAAATCATTTTATTTTAGTGTTTGCGATGTGGGGGGGCCTCGGTTTAGGGGTTCATAAGTAGTTTATGGGTGTTAGTGTACTTTGTAGCACTTTAGTTAAGAGCTTTATGTTCCAGCGGTAGCCCATAAAACTCTTAACTACTGACTTTTATATGTGGTAGGAGTCTTGGAGGTAGAGGCTGTACCGCTCACTTCTTCCAAGACTTGTAATACCAGCGTTAGGAAAATCCCATTAAAAAGATAGGATACGCAATTGACGTAAGGGGATTTGCGTTATGGAAAAGTTGCGGAAGAAAATTGAGCGGTACACCTGTACCTGCCTGACTCGTAATACCAGCGGGCGTTAAAAAGCAGCGTTAGGACCCCTTAACTCTGCTTTTTAAGGCTAACGCCAAACTCGTAATCTAGCCGAAGGAAAATACATTAAAATAACAGTTAAACTCATACTTGACTTACTTGAAAACGAGAGAAATCTCAATGTATCCTTCCTGGTAAAATATTTTATAAATAAATAAATATATACACTATCTAATAAAAAATATTCACATAAATATTAAATAAGGGATATAAGGGTTAAAAGGTATGTGGTATATGACAAGGTTTTTTGAATGGAAAGAGCTATAGGAGCGTATTTATCAAGCTCCGTATGGAGCTTGATGTGGAAACAGAAGGTATGAAGCAACCTGTCCACCTGCTCTGAGGCAGGGGACAAAAATCAACAAGATCGAATACGATCGGGTTGATTGACACCCCCTGCTAGCGGCCAATTGGCCGCGAATCTGCAGGGGGCGGCATTGCACAAGCAATTCACCAGAACTGCTGGTACAATGATAAATATATATATATAAATATATATATATGTTAGTGTGTGTGTATACACATGTATTTATGTATATATATATATATATATATATATATATATATATATATATATATACATGCATATATACACATATATATATATTCTTTGGAGCCCTTTCCACTTCAATAATAATGTGTTTTACTGTTTATGTATTGAAAGTATTTTACATTCCAATACATACATATATACACATATGAATAGTGATGTCGCGAATAGTTCACCGGCGAAAAGTTCCCGGCGAACATAGCATGTTCACGTTCGCCACAGTGGGAGAACATGTGCGATGTTCGATCCGCCCCCTATTCATCATCATTCAGTAAACTTTGACCCTGTATCTCACAGTCTGCAGACACATTCCAGCCAATCAGCAGCAGACCCTCCCTCCCAGACCCTCCCAGCTCCTGAACAGCAGCCATTTTAGATTCATTCGGAAGCTGCATTGTTAGTGAGAGGAGGGACAGTGTAGCTGCTGGTGATTTAATAGGGAAATTGATAGCTAGGCTAGTGTATTCAGTGTCCACTACAGTCCTGAAGGACTCATCTGATCTCTGCTGTAAGGACAGCACCCCAAAAAGCTCTTTTTAGGGCTAGAACATCATTTTTTATTTTTTTGTTTTTTTTCCTGTGTAATCTAATTGCAGTTGCCTGCCTGCCAAGCCACTTGCCCAGTGCCACCACTCATATCTGGTGTAACAGTAGTGTAAATTTAAAAAAAAAAAAACTTTTTTGACTGTGAAACATCAGTCTGCTAGTGTAATCTAATTGCAGTTGCCTGCCTGCCAGCATGTGTGCCAGGCCCAGTGCCACCACTCATATCTGGTGTAACAGTAGTGTAAACTTAAAAAAAAAAAAAAAAAATTATGCTTACCTGATAAATTTCTTTCTCTTGTGATGTATCCAGTCCACGGGTTTATCCATTACTTGTGGGATATTCTCCTTCCCAACAGGAAGCTGCAAGAAGACACCCACAGCAGAGCTGTCTATATAGCTCCTCCCCTAACTGCCACCCCCAGTCATTCGACCGAAGACAAGCAAGAAAAAAGGAGAAACTATAGGGTGCAATGGTGACTGTAGTTTAAAAATAAAAAACACCTGCCTTAAAGTGACAGGGCGGGCCGTGGACTGGATACACCAAAAGAGAAAGAAATTTATCAGGTAAGCATAAATTTAGTTTTCTCTTGTAAGGTGTATCCAGTCCACGGGTTCATCCATTACTTGTGGGATACCAATACCAAAGCTTTAGGACACGGATAAAGGGAGGGACAAGGCAGGAACTTAAATGGAAGGCACCACTGCCTGCACGACCTTTCTCGCAAAAATAGCCTCCAAGGAAGCAAAAGTATCAAATTTGTAGAATTTAGAAAAAGTATGAAGCGAAGACCAAGTCGCCGCCTTACAAATCTGTTCAACAGAGGCCTCATTTTTAAAAGCCCATGTGGAAGCTACCGCTCTAGTGGAATGAGCTGTAATTCTTTCAGGAGGCTGCTGGCTAGCAGTCTCATAAGCTAAATGGATTATGCTTCTCAGCCAAAAAGAAAGAGAAGATGCCGAAGCCTTTTGGCCTCTCCTCTGTCCAGAGTAGACAACAAACAATGCAGATATTTGACGAAAATCCTTAGTAGCTTGTAAATAAAACTTTAAGCACGAACCACATCAAGATTGTGTAATAGACGTTCCTTCTTTGAAGAAGGATTAGGACACAGTGACGGAACAACAATCTCCTGATATTCTTATT
>NC_069499.1:1153515903-1153543021 GCF_027579735.1 Bombina bombina | reverse complement strand
GAAAAGGCCCCACAAGCTCATCTTTGATGATACCAGACCAAACCAGTACTCCACCTCCACCTTGCTGGCGTCTGAGTCGGACTGGAGCTCTCTGCCCTTTACCAATCCAGCCACGGGCCCATCCATCTGGCCCATCAAGACTCACTCTCACTCTCATTTCATCAGTCCATAAAACCTTAGAAAAATCAGTCTTGAGATATTTCTTGGCCCAGTCTTGACGTTTCAGCTTGTGTGTCTTGTTCAGTGGTGGTCGTCTTTCAGCCTTTCTTACCTTGGCCATGTCTCTGAGTATTGCACACCTTGTGCTTTTGGGCACTCCAGTGATGTTGCAGCTCTGAAATATGGCCAAACTGGTGGCAAGTGGCATCTTGGCAGCTGCACGCTTGACTTTTCTCAGTTCATGGGCAGTTATTTTGTGCCTTGGTTTTTCCACACGCTTCTTGCGACCCTGTTGACTATTTTGAATGAAACGCTTGATTGTTCGATGATCACGCTTCAGAAGCTTTGCAATTTTAAGAGTGCTGCATCCCTCTGCAAGATATCTCACTATTTTTGACTTTTCTGAGCCTGTCAAGTCCTTCTTTTGACCCATTTTGCCAAAGGAAAGGAAGTTGCCTAATAATTATGCACACCTGATATAGGGTGTTGATGTCATTAGACCACACCCCTTCTCATTATAGAGATGCACATCACCTAATATGCTTAATTGGTAGTAGGCTTTCGAGTCTATACAGCTTGGAGTAAGACAATATGCATAAAGAGGATGATGTGGTCAAAATACTCATTTGCCTAATAATTCTGCACTCCCTGTATATATATATATATATATATATATATATATATATATATATATATATATATATATATATATATATATATTGTATTTGTTTAATAATTTTGGGTTTTGCACTCAGGGTTATCTGGGGTTAACTGCCCGAGTCACTTATTGCAAATAAAGCTGCCTGCTGATTTTCAAGTGGCTTGGGATGTGTACCCACTCTGGTTTGACAGGAATATACACATACGCGTGCACACACACACAAAACTATATAACCCATGCAAAATTAACTCTAGAACAGCAATGCACTACTGGGACCTAGCTAAACACATCTTGTAAACCAATGAGAAGAGGTATATGTGTGAAGCCACCAATTACCGGCGAGCTTCTAAGCCTACCTAGATATGCTTTTCAACAAAGGGTTCTAAGAGAAATAAATACATTTGATAACAGAAGTGAAATGAACTGCTCAATTTGAACCATGCAAGTTTAATTTTGACAATCATTGCATCATGTCTCTCTAAGATATTAGGAACAATATTATTCTGCTGCCTCCAATGCTGTCCCTCTCAGTTATTTTACTTTGAATTGAGCTGCTTGTCACTAGAGCTAGATGAAGCTGATAAACTGTTGCATACCTGCCATTCAGCTGCAGGAACCAATTCAAAAACAGAATTTTCATACATCAAAGCCAGACAGTACCACACCTTGACCTAACCTTGTGCAATCAGAAATCAGACAATGCAGAGGAATCAAGTCTGACTGGATATTAACCTCCAGCAGAAGTAAATGGCATATTTAAATATATATATACACACATATATATATATATATATATATATATATATATATATATATATATATATATATATATATATATATATATATATATATATATATATATATATATATATCTAGGTAAACCTTATTGCCTGCGGTCACTTTTGCATTGGAAGTAACTTGCTAATTCAACCTTTCCAAATATGATTTATATCGTTAGTGTTAATATGATGTTATGAGAAACTTAGGATGTGGAGTTTTTTTCTCACAACCTTAAAGGACCAGTCAACACTGTAGATTTGCATAATCAACAAATGCATGATAAGAAGACAATGCAATAGCACTTAGTCTGAACTTCAAATGAGTAGAAGATTTTTGTATCATTCCTGTATCATGTGACAGCCATCAGCCAATCACAAATGCATATACGTATATGCTGTGAATTCCTGCACATGCTTAGTAGGTGTTGGTGACTCAAAAAGTGTAAATATTAAAAGACTGTGCACATTTTGTTAATGGAAGTAAATTAGAAAGTTGTTTAAAATTGCATGCTGTATCTGAATCATGAAGTTTAATTTTGACTTGAGTGTCCCTTTAAAAAGGGCCAACAAGAGGCCAAGGGATAAATATACTCACAGAGAGATAAAAGAAGATTATTTAATGAACCATGTTAAAAAGCATCAGTAATAAAAGACTATATATATAAAAATGTAAAAAGCACATATAAATAAAATTACAAATACAGGAATATCTTACAGAAGTGGCTCAAAGGGCCAAAGCTGATAATTACAATAAAACAGAGGTAATAACAGGTGATCAGTGTGAGTGGTACACTAGAATAAGAGTGTATACTAATAAAACAGAATTAGCCTAAGTACAACTATAACAAGTGCATCAAGCAAATAACTCATAAACAATAGTACAAACAATAGTGTTCAAAAATAGTTTTCTGTTTTATTAGTATACACTCTTATTCTAGTGTACCACTCACACTGATCACCTGTTATTACCTCTGTTTTTATTGTAATTATCAGCTTTGGCCCTTTGAGCCTCTTCTGTAAGATATTCCTGTATTTGTAATTTTATTTATATGTGCTTTTTACATTTTTTATATATAGTCTTTTATTACTGATGCTTTTTAACATGGTTCATTAAATAATCTTCTTTTATCTCTCTGTGAGTATATTTATCCCTTGGCCTCTTGTTGGCGCTGTATTCACTTCTTACTACTTGTGCATATTTTTTGGAGGTTGGTTAGGATCTCTGTTTGGATACAGCTTGGGGATTACCTTAGCGCTTGTACACTACCCCTTTTTCACTATTGTCCGTTTAAAAAGGGCCAGTTAACACCTTGTAATTACATGACATTGCTGTTGTGTTGATTTTGAATAACATATCAGCCAAGTCTAAACCCTTTTGAAACAAATTAACATAATTTTTAAATGCAATTATTTGTCAATAGCCAATTCAGACCACCATTTGCCTTATTTGGAGGAGTCCATCAGGGTTTTGTCCACATACAAGGCTAGTCCCTGTCATACAATTACTATAAAGTTCATTGTTTTGTAGTAATCTGATAAAGCCACACTCCTAGGTCTGACAATAGACAAGGAGGTGGTGTTGGTACTTTCCTCTCGTTGCACCTTTCAACAAATACAGCCCTTCTCTTCCCTCACATTTTCTTCATTCGAAACGCACATGATTCGCTTATTCTCTCCCCTCTCTATACACGTTGCAGTCGTATACTGCCCCCCTGGCTCCGCAACTCTATTTCTAGATCACTTTGCTGCCTGGCTACCATACTTCCTTTCCTCGAATACCCCTGCCCTCATTTTCGGTGACTTCAACCTCCCTGTTGATAATTCCACTGCCTCCTCTCCAAAACAACTTCTGCAACTCCCTTCCTCTTTCGGCCTCTCACAATGGACCGACTCTCCCACTCACAAAGATGGTCACTCCCTTAATCTGATTTTAAGTTATCGATGCACTCTCTCAAACTTCACAAACTCACATTTTCCTCTTTCTGACCACCACCTCCTCACTTGTACCATTACCTCCCTCCCTACAACCCTCCCTCCTTCTACCCCCCTCACACTAAACTTCACAGAAGAATCAAGTCATTAGATCAGCAACAGCTTGCTAGCTCTCTCAAACCTCTTCTCTCTTCCATCCCCTCTTTTTCCTGTCCTGATGAATCCATCTGCCACTATAACTCCACTGTTACATTGGTCCTTGATAACCTGGGCAACCTACCATAACTCGGAAAACATACACTCATCCTCAGCCCTGGCATACTCCTCTGACACGGTACCTACGCAGATGTTTCCGTACTGCTGAGCGACACTGGAGGAAATCTCGGAGTTCTGCTGACTTTCTTCACTATAATTTCATCTTGAACTCTTACTATTCTGCCCTTAATCTATATAAGCAACATTACTTCTCCACTCTTATCTCTACTCTTTCTTCAAGCCCGAAACATCTGTTCTCCACATTCAATACTCTTCTCCGCCCACCCCCACCTCCCACCACAACTTTTCTCTCAGCCCAAGATTTTGCCAGCTACTTCAACAACAAAATCGACTCAATCATAAATTAAATTGGCTCTCAACATACTACCGATCTCCCACCCCCTCAAAGCTCACAATCGTCTAAAACCCACATAGCCATAAATTTAGCTATTTTGCCCCTATTACAGAGGATGAAGTTTCTGCCCTTATACGATCCTCTCACCTCACTACCTGTCCCCTCAACCCCATCCCCTCCCTCTCTTCTACCCTTACCCCTATACTCACACACATCTTCAACCTCTCCCTCAACACTGGTATAGTTTCCACATCTCTTAAACATGCATTAGTCACACCTATCCTAAAAAAACCTTCTCTCAATCCAACCACCCCATCCAACTACCGCCCTATTTCCCTACTACCTTTTGCATCAAAGCTTCTTGAAAAGCTAGTATATGCATGTCTATCCCATTTCCTTACACTAAACTCCCTCCTTGACCCACTGCAATCTGGATTTTGCCCCCTTCACTCAACAGAGACAGCAATTGTTAAGGTTACCAATGACCTACTTAAAGCAAAATCAAAAGGCCACTTCTCTCTACTTATCCTCCTTGATCTGTCTGCAACCTTTGATACTGTCGACTACCCTCTTTTGCTCCATACCCCCCAATCCTTTGGCATCTGTGACACAGCTCTATTTTGGTTCTCTTCCTATCTGTCTAACCGTACCTTTAGTGTAGCCTTCTCTGGGGTATCCTCTGCCCCGTTACCTCTTTCTGTTGGGGTACCGAAAGGCTCTGTCCTTGGTCCCCTTCTCTTCTCAATCTAAACGTCCTCACTAGGTTCCTTAATAAAGTCCCACAGGTTTCATTATTTGTATGCCGACGATGCCCAAATCTACCTCTCTGCACCAGAACTATCTACTTCCTTGCTAACCCGTGTCACTAACTGTCTCTCTCATTTCGCATCTTGGATGTCCTCTCACTACCTCAAGCTAAATCTTTCCAAAACCGAGCTCCTTATTTTCCCCCCTTCTTCCAAAATCTCCACCCCCATGTCTCTATAACTGTTGATAACTCTATCATTACCCCAACCTCACATGCCCGATGTCTTGGGGTCACACTGGACTCCGATCTTTCTTTCACTCCTCACATTCAGTCCTCGGCTAAAACCTGCTGCTTCCACCTTAAAAACATCGCTAAAATTAGACATTTCCTTACACAAGATACAGCAAAGATTTTAATCCACTGTCTCATCCTTTCCCACCTCGACTACTGCAACTCTATCCTCTCTGGTCTCCCTAGCCGACGCCTACCTCCTTTACAATCCATAATGAATGCCTCTGCCAGGTTCATCTTCCTTGCACGTCGTTCTTCATCTGCTGCACCTCTCTGCCAATCCCTTCACTGGCTTCCTCTTGCCTCCAGGATTAAACACAAAATTCTCACTCTGACACACAAAGCCCTCAATTGCACTGCTCCACCCTACATCTCAGACCTTGTTTCCAGGTACTCTCCCTCCCGTCCCCTTCACTCCTGCTCATGATCTCCTACTCTCCTCCTATTGTTACCTCCTCACATTCCCATCTACAAGATTTCTCCAGATTGGCTCCCATCTATGGAACTCTCTGCCTCGCTCCACAAGAATCTCCCCTAGTTTTAAAAGCTTCAAGTGCTCCCTGAAGACTCTACTATTCAGGGACGCTTATAACCTACACTAATCTCCACTGCTATCCCCTAAAACCCCATAGCATGTAAGCCTATGAGCCCGGCTGTTTGTAGTTCACCTTTATAAGAGCCGACTACAACAGTGCAACTCTTGGTAGGACCCTCTCTCCCCATTTGATCCTTGCAATCATTTTTATATACCACCTATGTTCATAGCGCTGCGGAATCTGTTGGCGCTCTACAAATACCTGATAATAATAAAAAATAATAAAGCTAATTAGGGATACATATGTAGCAGAGTTAGCCTTGATATGTCAGCAGGTTGCATTTCAAGTTCTGAGGATTAAAATTACTCAATATTCAGAGCTAAATTACATGAAATGGGGCAAAATAAATGAATAATTGAAATATATTGCAAAGTTTTTTCATTATCTAATTAAACATTTTATATACTGTCCCAAACCGAGGCTTTAACTTTGTGCCCTATAGTTTGCTGATTGTAAATAAATAGCTATACTTTTTATGTATGTATTTGTATATTTTGTATGCATTTCAATTTTGAACAGAATAATTGTTGCAATGTATTTCTATTAGCAAACGTGCTGCAGTGTTTGGAGCGATGTTATACAAGCAACCTCTAGAGGGAGTTTTAACTGCAACAGACACTGATAACACAAAGCAAACACACCTCTGCCCTCACTACACACACTCTTTGTCTCCTAAACAAATATAGCTGCATTATGGGTTTGTGTCTTCTTTCTTAAAAAAAAAATGCTTCTAGCAATTACACAGCTCTAATGCTTATTAGCTTTTTTTTTTTTCTATCGACTATTTTTGCTAATACATGTATATTACAAAAATGCTTCTATTCAAAACTGAAATGCATCCATGCGGATTTGTCTCATGTAGGCTATTTGTGTTCAGATAGCTCCTAGACCATGTGCATTGCTGCTCCTTGAACAAAGGACATCAAGAAAATGAAGCAAATTTGATAATAGAAGAAAATTTAGAAAATTATTTAAAATTGTATTTTCTTTCTGAATTCTGAAAGAACAAAACTGGGTTTCATATGTGTTAGTAATATGCAAGCAGTAGTACAATAATAAAATGATCTACTTGTTTAAACCCTGCAAAGCAATTTCCAATAAATGTAATACTGTGCAGCTGGCCATTTAAAAGTTAGTAAACACTTTTCTTTTAATTTAAGTCTGAATAGCATTTCCCAGTTCGGAGATATGATAAAGCACATCAGACTTAAAAGGACAGTAAACCTCAAAAATAATGTTATATAATTCTGCACATAGTGCAGAGTTATATAACATTATATTAGCGCAAACTTTATAAAACATAATATTCCCTTAGAATTTTTTAAAATAACAGCTGTTTTACAGACCCGCTCTCTGTGCTCTTCTGAGCAGGTCTGTTTTTTTCACACAGCGCATCGGGCCAGCTGTATAGTCACAGCCCGGCCCGACCACGAGATAGCACTAAGTGCAGCTCGCTCCTGCTCTGTCTGACAGCAGAAGCGAGCTGCACTGTGTATATAATGGCGCAGTCGGGCCGGGCTGTGACTATACAACTGGCCCGATGCGCTGTGTGAAAAAAACAGACCCGCTCTTCTGAGCGAGTCTGTTTTTTTCACACAGCGCAGTCGTTGTTTTAAAAAATTCTAAGGGAACATTATGTTTTATAAAGTTTGCGCTAATATAATGTTATATAATTCTGCACTATGTGCAGAATTATATAACATTATTTTTGAGGTTTACTGACACTTTAACAACCTAACCTTGCACCATATGTGCACCTAACTAAAACAAACCTAAGTGTGTCTCCTATGTCCCTTTAACAGAATAATAATTACAATTTTTTCTGCAGTCTGGTAATAAATCAACATACTAAGTTTGAGTGTGAATTTTTTGTAACACATTTAACCATGTTTACTGCAGTTGTTTTTCAATTGCCAAACACACACCACTTGCCTTATTTGGCAGTGGTGAATTAAAAGTTGTTTATGTCTGCCATTTGCAAAGTAAAATCACAACTGTCTTACAGTTCCTTGTTTTATCATCTCTGCTGAAGCAAAATTATGGACAGATTTGGGTAAAGGTTAGGTTTGTGAAGTGCACAGTGTGCACTTCCAATTCTCAGAACTGGAAAAACCACACATTTAAGACTTCAATTACAGGGAAAGGAGGGCAAAAAAAATAATACTAAAAGTATATTTCAAATCTTTTTTACTACACATAATAAAAAGGGACATGAAACCCAAAATTGTTCTTTCAGATAGAGCATACAACTTTAAAGGGACACTGAAACCAATTTTTTTCTTTCATGATTCAGATAGAGCATGCAATTTTAAGCAACTTTCTAATTTACTCCTATTATCAATTTTTCTTCGTTCTCTTGCTATCTTTATTTGAAAAAGAATGCATCTAAGCTTTTTGGGGGGTTCAGTACTCTGGACAGCACTTTTTTTTTTATTGGTGGATGAATTTATCCACCAATCAGCAAGAACAAACCAGGTTGTTCACCAAAAATGAGCCGGCATCTAAACTTACATTCTTGCATTTCAAATAAATATACCAAGAGAATGAAGAAAATTTGATAATAGGAGTAAATTAGAAAGTTGCTTAAAATGTCATGCTCTATCTGAATCACAAAAGAAAAAAATTGTGTTCAGTGTCCCTTTAACAACTTTCAAATTTTACTTCTATTATCAAATGTGCTTCATTCTCTTGTTATCCTGTTATATGCCTCATTTCAGTAGTGGATTGCTGTATATGTGTAACCACCAATAATCAGCTAGCTCCCAGTAGAGATTTGCTGCTCTTGAACTTACCTAGGTATGCTTTTTTTACAAAGAATATCCAGAGAACAAAGCAAATTTTATAGTAAAAGTAAATTAAAAAGTTGTTTAATGGTGCATGCTGTATCTGAATCATGAAGGTTAATGTAGTCCTCGCTGCCCCTTTAGACATTTTATATTCCAAGGTCAAGGTTTAGTCATAGTTGCAAATATCACCCTGTTATGTATAAGTGTGTTATTCATCTAAGGATTCTAAGGAATTAGAATCCATGAGCTACCTTAGATGACGTTTAGACATATAGGCTGGTGGACACAATGAATGAATATGTTTCATATGAGCAAGTTTACAGGATGGGTCACTTTAACCACCTTGGGGAACATTACAACACAGGTACAAAATATCAGTATTCTTTGTGTTATTCTGTGTCACCTCTCCTTTAACTTTACCAGTACAGCTGTACTTTTTCCTTTGTATGACATTTGCTTTCTAACTCAAAATGAAAAGGTACAGTATTTAGAATATACAAGGGGGAATATTATAGAATTGTTGCTGGTGGCTATGAGTGATAAGGCGATATTTTAAACCACTTTCTCTGTAGATAACTGCCCCTTGAAAAAATCCTTCTGATCCTTATTGGCTATCCTGTTATCCATGTTCCAGCTCTTGAGAGCCCCCGGCCCTACTCCTCCAAACTGAAGACACTGTCATGTGACATGTAACACTGATGCACAGGTGTTAGCCATCATATCTCCAGGAAAATGGCAGTTTGTTTTCATATAATATAAACAGGCATACATATGCCCACACATGAAAACACATACACAGCCATATGCACATTATTAGTATTCATTTATCAACAGCATGTAGGTTTTGCGGCACTGTGATATTATGCACATGATGACCGAGAATGTTTACAGAAAGTTAATAACATGAATGATAAATGGGGGTAGAGAGCCCTAGCCACACCTCCTATTACCCAACGTTACCTACATGATAAAACTGGTATCACTTATACTGAGATATGCCACACATATGCACAGATGCTTGCAGTGCCAGCCTAGTTAAAAAACAGTCCTTATTACAAATGTTCAGCTCAGCACAGAGTCTCTCTCAAAGTAGTTTTTGGGCTCCCCAATTCAGACTACCAGAAGTGCTACACACAGCTGGGAAGAGAATTGGAAGCTTCTTCTGTTTGGAGCAGCTGCATCATAGAAACCTTTTGAATTGGTATACAAAGCTGCAGTGTAACTGCTGAAACCTGCGTCGCCCGTAATTTCCCCTTGCACATCGGGGAATCACATATACGGCGCCGGCAGTTCATAAAGTGCCGTAAGTCGGATAAACTAGTAATGTCCAGAAATGTGCGTAAATACAAATTTCTGGAGTCGCCAGTGACTGACGGCACGTTAGAAACTGCCAGCGCCTAAGAAAAAAAAAGTTAAATCCCCCGTAAAAATGTATAACGCGCCTCCCAAAAATAAACCTGACACGTCAAAACTCCTATATCTGCCATCACCCCCATATCGGAACTAATAATAAACCGAATAAATGTATTAACCCCTAATCCGCCATTCACCCACATCTACCCCCCACCTACCAAACCCCCAAAATAAAAAACCTAACACTAAAATATCCTAAACTACCCATTGCCCCTAAAGGGGCATTTGTATGGGCATTGCCCTTAAAAGGGCATTCAGCTTTTTTACTGCCCTTAAAAGGGCATTCAGTTCTTTTAATCTAAAAAAAATAAAATCCCCAAAAATATAAAAAAAAGCCTAACTCTAATCCCCAAATAGGTACTCACCGTTCCTGAAGTCCGGCAGAGAAGGTACTGATCCAGGCGGTGAAGTCTTCTTCCAAGTGGCCGGCATCTTCTTCCAAGCGGGGACCTCTTCCTTCTTCATCCAGGACAAAGCCGGCACGGAGCTGAGATGAGCGCGGGGCAAGATCAGCGACCGCAGAGCCATGGAGCGTGGAGGATCCTCTTCGTACGATCGCCGCCGTACACTGAATAGTAAATTCAAGGTACGCATTTAAATATGGTGTCCCTTGCATTCCTATTGGGTGATTTGATTCTTCAAATTTAAATCAGCCAATAGGATGAGAGCTACTGAAATCCTATTGGCTGATTTGATTTTTAATTCTAACTTAGTATTGTGGGTTAATTGCGGATTAGGGGTTAATAGTTTTATTAGGTTTATAGCACTGTGGGTTAATGGCGGATAAGGGGTTATTAGTTTTATTGGTTTTATTGCGATGTGGGTTAATGGTGGATAAGGGGTTAATACATTTGTTACGTTTATTGTGATGTGGTTTAATGGCGAATTAGGGGTTAATATATTTTATTAGTTATTGCGGTGGGGTTTAGCGGTTGACAGGTAGATAGATATTGCGCATGCGCTAGGTGTTAGTTAATATTTTCAGGCAGTACGGTGCTCACATTTTCAGCATAAGGCTTGCTGTGCCTGCCTATGTGTGGCAAGATGAAAATGGAGTCAAATTTCTCCATTTTCGTCGCGTAAGTCCTTGTACTAAATAAGTGATATCGATTTGCGATGCAGTTCTATGTTAGCTTATGGGAGTAAAAATTGCCGGCGACGCCGCATTTGTAATGTTGCCCCTGGTGTTTTCTGACACTCCGCGCCAGTGACGCACTGAGACACACGTGACTGCTGTGGAGCAAAGTGCTCCTGGATTTCCATACTGTTTCTAGTGCTAATTAACTCGTTTTGTCATGTAAACTATAATGTGCTCATTTAGAAATATAGTGCTATACAAAGTGGCACCCCCCATGCCCTACTAATTTACAGACACCTCAGCCGACAGTGCTCTCTGGTCTCCTGGCAGAGCAATGGATCGTCCTGCTGTTCTGTTTGTTTTATTCTTGTGCTGACTTTTTACCCAAATATAATAGAGAGTTTGCAGAGCACAAAATCCTGTGTACACAGATTTATAGACTGTCTGAGGACCAAATAAGGGACAGCGAGACACAGAGAAGGAGAAAAAATGATCACTTGTGAAACACTGCTCTCTTTAGTCCCCACTATGGCTTATTTTTCACTGTCACAACAATTCTCTCATGCTGATCTCTCTGCTATGTCCCTCAAGCACAGTCACCTTAAAGGGACATTACAGCCATAATTGTAATCCACATGGATGCATTTCAGATTTGAATAGAAGCATTTTTGTAATATACATGTATTAGCAAAAATGCCCCATAAAAGCTATAGCTGTTTCAAAGGTTTATTTAAAGGGACAGTCAACTCCAAAATTGTTATTGTTTAAAAAGATAGCTATCGCCTTTACTAACCATTCCCCATCTTTGCACAACCAATATTGTTACATTAATACACTTTATAAACATTTAAAGCTCTAAATGTATGCTTGCTTCTAAACCACTACAGACAGTCTCTTGTCGCATGTTTTTTTTATTTGCTTTTCACAACAGGAGACTGCAAGTTCATGTGGGCCATATAGATAACATTGTGCTCGCTCCCAGAGTTGTGCACAACACAGCACTACTAAAAAGTCATGTGATAAGCGGGCTGTCAGAAGAGGCTTAAATACAAGGTAATCACAGAGATAAAAAGTATATTAATATAACCATGTTGGCTGTGCAAAATAAAGGGAGTGGGTAATAAAGGGATTATCTATGTTTTCAAACAATAACAATTTTGGAGTTGACTGTCCCTTTAAGTATGCACCCTGCACCAACATTTTTAAACACGGCACTTGCTCAGAGACCCTAAGGTGCTTGTATCATCTGGTAATGACACAATTTGTTAATTGCTGACATGATACAAGCCCCACTGGTGCTATGCGCAGCTGCAGTATGTAAAATGCTAGTGCACTGAGAATATCTAGCTATAGTTCATATGCACATGCAAAGAAAAATGCTAACAAAAACACAGTGATAACTTTTACTAGGAGCATATTCTGCCAACACATGTATATTGTAAATATGTTTCTATCCAAAGATGTAATTAAACTATGTGCATTTAGATTTTGACCGGAATATACCTTTAAATTACACCACACTCGCTGATCCCCTCTCACCTAGAGCCCCTTGTTGCAACCCTGCTCACACTAGTACCTCCACTGCAGTACCTTGCTCACACTAGTACCACCCCTGCAGTACTCTGCTCACACTAGTACCTCCCCTGCAGTACTCTGCTCACACTAGTACCTCCCCTGCAGTACCCTGCTCACACTAGTACCTCCCCTGCAGTACCCTGCTCACACTAGTACCTCCCCTGCAGTACCCTGCTCACACTAGTACCTCCCCTGCAGTACCCTGCTCACACTAGTACCTCCCCTGCAGTACCCTGCTCACACTAGTACCTCCCCTGCAGTACCCTGCTCACACTAGTACCTCCCCTGCAGTACCCTGCTCACACTAGTACCTCCCCTGCAGTACCCTACTCACACAAAAGTTCCCCTGCTCAGTCTAGGTCTCCTGCTGCACCCTGCTTAAACAAGTCCTCCCCCTGCTAATGTTTGCCCCCCTCCAAAATGCACCTTGTTCATACATTTATCTTCTATGCTGTATCCATTTCACTGAAATCTCCTTTCTGCATCTATTTTATACTAATCCCCATTTAGCATCCCATCACACTGATCCTACCCTAAACCCTTGCCTTCCCCTATTGTTACAGTAACCTCCAAATACATCCATTTTATAAATATCCCCTTACCGTTTCCCTTATAAAATGATAGAATGCCATACACCTCTCTGGCTGGCATTTCTCACACCATCCACCTCCACCTAATAGCTGATTCTTGCAGCATTTCAGGGCCCACAACAGTAATATGAAAAGCTTACAATAAATTGTTGTCCTGTTGTGTGCCTGGCACCTGCACTGACTATTAGAACTGCATGGCTAAGCAGTAATGAACACATTGGGCTCTTTACAAACACCAGACATATTGCTGATGTGTTGAGAACAGCTGGGGGTCTGAGAGAAACTAGCAGGTGTGTATCCATGAAATGTAAGCAAGGCCTCAAAATCAGAGTGTGTTTAGCCATCCAGCACACCAATGCACAATGCTTTTTCATTGTATTTGTACATACCAGGCATAAATATAGAATACATTATCAGTTATATTACAAATATTTATTAATTAATTAACCTAGATTATTTCCAAAAGAAAGCCACAATATTTGAATTCACTAACTAGTAACTTGAGGAAGGCTAGCAGATGAGGGGTGTGTCATCAAATTAATGTTATTGCTTTACTTAAAAGGGACAGTATACACTCATTTTCATATAACTGCATGTAATAGACACTACTATAAAGAATAAGATGCACAGATACTGATATAAAAATCCAGTATAAAATGGTTTAAAAACGTACTTAGAAGCTTTCAGTTTAGCTCTGTTGAAAAGGCAGTGGGAAAGCCCACTGCAAGTGGGAAATAAGACACTCCCCCCTCCCCCTTCTTTTGCATATGAAAAGACCCTTTACACAAACAGGAGCAAGCTGGAGAAGGTAGCTGACGGTATTCAAATAAAACTTTGGGGCTTGGTTAGGAGTTTGAAAATCAGAGCAATGTTATTTAAAAATAAGCAAAATTAGAAAAAAATTAAAAAAAAAAAAAAAAAACTTTATGGGCTTTATAAATAGATCATCTACAAAACATTTATGCAAAGAAAAAATGAGTATATAATGGCCCTTTAAAGGGATAGTAAACAACTTTTAATTACAAGATATTTCTCTTGTCTTGCTATAGAACATGTAAGTCAAGTCTAAATAGGTTTAAAAAAAAATTAAAATATTTTTGCTGCAATTGTTTTTCAAAAGCCAAACTCCAACCGTTTGCCTTATTTAGAGTTCATCTGGAATCGAGTCTGCAGACAAAGGCAGCCAATATCATATGGTCTGTGGCATCTCCAGAAATAATACAGGGAGGAACTTCATGGTAACCTGTTGTTGTTTTGTGGGCGAGATTGTGACAGAGGGGCAAACACGTTTGGAGCTGGGGAGGCTCTTTGCATAGTGGGGTAGTGAGAATTCAATAGATGATCACAGTTGGAGAGGCACATGGGTGGGGGCTTATGCCCCCTGCTGATACCACTGCATATTGTTTGTATAAAGTACATTGTTTAGATGTTGTTATCAGTTAAAGTAGATTATGTACAGATATGTAGAAGGGTTAGCCTTAAGAAGTCTGCAGTGTGCATTGACAGCCCTGAGAATGAGAAACACTCAGAGCTAAATTACATAAAGGGACAGGGATAACATTTATAAAGTGTATTGCACAGTTGTTTTACTACAGATAACTAAAGATTTTATATGAAAATCTCAATGAGTTTACTGTCCTTTAAAGGGACATAAGACAAAAACAACAATTATAAAACAGCACTATTTAAACATTGTTTGTATTAAAGAATTATTGTAATATAATTAAGAATCACCAAAGCAGTGTGTATATTACATTATATGTATTTTTTAAATTATTTAAAAACACACAATATGCTCTGATAGTCACAGCATATAACTTAGAGCAACCAATTTCTCTGCCTTTTAAGTTGCTCTCTCGAAGTATTGGCGTTTGTTAATATAAGGCGGCATTTGTTTATAGATAGAAAGATAAGATAACAAGGTCTGTTTTTCTTATCATAGACCATTATAATGGGTTGTGGTTTCAATGAGCAAAACCAACTATTTCACATACAAAAATAAAAACAGAAAATTTCCTGTTACACTGTATCAAAGGGATAAGGAAGTCAAAATTAAACTTCCACAAATGAGAATTTACATTTGTAAATATATCACTATCCATTACAAAACAGCCCAGGATATACACATATTTCTTCTTTATTCAGTCTGAAGATGGGAATTCTAAAATATTGCTGCTGTTTTTCTATTTTGTCATTTTTTTTAATTTATTTTAAAATTGAAGTCCCTATTCTGAATAAAACTACTTATCTATTCATGCTTGTCTGTCTGCAATAATAATAAAATGCTATCTGAGGTTGCCTGTATCAAGCCATGAAGTCCTGCTAGTTTCAATTCAAATTTAAAGGGACAGTCAACACAAAAAATTGTATTGTTTAAAAAGATAGCTAACACCTTTAATACCCATTCCCCAGCTTTGCACAACCAACATGGTTATATTAACATACATTATAACCTTTAAACCTCTAAATTTCTGTCTGGTTCTAGGTCCCTAAAGACAGCCCCATGATCACATGCTTTTGTATTTCCTTTTCACATCAGGGGTAGCTAGTTCATATGAGCCATATAGATAACATTGTGCTGACGCCTGTGGATTCTAACAACACAGCCCTAATTGGCTTAAACGCAAGTAAATAGATAATAATTTTAAAATCATGTGATCAGGGGGCCGTCAGAAGATGCTTAGAAACAAGGTAATTACAGAGGTAAAAAGTGTAATATAACCATGTTTTCTGTTAAAACTGGGGAATTTGTAATAAAGGGATTAACTATTTTTTTAAACAATAAAAAAAAATGAGTTGACTGTCCCTTTAAACATTTTTCAGTTTTTTATATGTAAAAAAGTAAATTTATGCTTACCTGATAAATTAATTTCTTCTATGGTAAGACGAGTGCACGGATTCATCCTTTACTTGTGGGATATTATCCTCCTGCTAACAGGAAGTGGCAAAGAGCACCACAGCAGAGCTCCACCCCCCAGTCATTTGACCGAAGGTACAGGAAGAAAAAGGAGAAACTACAAGGTGCAGAGGTGACTGAAGTTTAAATCAAAAAAATATAATCTGTCTTAAAATGACAGGGCGGGACGTGGACTCGTCTTACCATAGAAGAAATTAATTTATCAGATAAGCATAAATTTACTTTTTTTCTGTAAGGTAAGACGAGTCCACGGATTCATCCTTTACTTGTGGGATACAATACCAAAGCTACGGGACACGGATGAATGGGAGGGACAAGACAGATACCTAAACAGAAGGCACCACTGCTTGAAGAACTTTTCTCCCAAAAATAGCCTCTGAAGAAGCAAAAGTATCAAATTTGGAAAATTTGGAAAAGGTATGAAGCGAAGACCAAGTCGCAGCCTTACAAATCTGTTCAACAGAAGCATCATTTTTAAAAGCCCATGTGGAAGCCACTGCTCTAGTAGAGTGAGCTGTAATTCTTTCAGGAGGCTGCTGTCCAGCAGTCTCGTATGCCAAATGGATGATGCTTTTCAGCCAAAAGGCAAGAGAGGTAGCCGTAGCTTTTTGACCTCTACGTTTTCCAGAATAGACAACAAACAAAGAAGATGTTTGACGGAAATCTTTGGTCGCTTGCAAGTAAAACTTCAAAGCACGAACCACGTCCAAGTTGTGCAACAGACGCTCCTTCTTAGAGGAAGGTTTAGGACACAGAGAAGGAACAACAATTTACTGATTGATATTCCTATTAGTAACAACCTTAGGAAGGAATCCAGGTTTGGTACGCAAAACCACCTTATCAGCATGGAAAACAAGATAAGGCAAGTCGCATTGCAATGCAGATAGTTCAGAAACTCTTTGAGCCGAAGCGATAGCAACTAAAAACAGAACTTTCCAAGATAGAAGCTTAATATCTATGGAATGCATAGGGTCAAACGGAACCAATTGAAGAACTTTAAGAACTAAATTCAAACTCCATGGCGGAGCAACAGGTTTAAACACAGGCTTGATTCTAACTAAAGCCTGACAGAACGACTGAACGTCTGGAACATCTGCCAGACGTTTGTGCAGTAGAATTGATAAAGCAGATATCTGTCCCTGTAAGGAACTAGCGGATAGCCCCTTCTCCAATCCTTCTTGGAGAAAGGACAAAATCCTAGGAATCCTGATCTTACTCCATGAGTAGCCTTTGGATTCGCAACAATAAAGATATTTACGCCATATCGTATGATACATTTTCCTAGTGACAGGCTTTCGAGCCTGAATCAAGGTATCTATGACCGACTCCGAGAAACCCCGCTTGGATAAGATCAAGCGTTCAATCTCCAAGCAGTCAGCCGCAGAGAAACTAGATTTGGATGCTGGAATGGACCTTGAATCAGAAGTTCCTGTCTCATTGGCAGAGTCCATGGTGGAAGAGATGACATGTCTACCAGGTCTGCATACCAAGTCCTGCGTGGCCACGCAGGTGCTATCAAAATCACAGAAGCTCTCTCCTGTTTGATTCTGGCAATCAAACGAGGAAGGAGAGGAAATGGTGGAAACACATAAGCCAGGTTGAACGACCAGGGTACTGCTAGAGCATCTATCAGTACTACCTGAGGATCCCTTGACCTGGACCTGTAACAAGGAAGTTTGGTGTTCTGACGAGACACCATCAGATCCAATTCTGGTGTGCCCCATTGCCGAATCAATTGTGCAAACACTTCCGGATGGAGTTCCCACTCCCCCGGATGAAAAGTCTGACGACTTAGAAAATCCGCTTCCCAGTTCTCCACTCCTGGGATATAGATTGCTGATAGATGGCAAGAGTGAGTCTCTGCCCATCAAATTATTTTGGTAACCTCCATCATCGCTAGAGAACTCTTTGTTTCCCCCTGATGATTGATATATGCTACCGTCGTGATATTGTCTGACTGGAATCTTATGAATCTGGCTGCCGCCAGCTGAGGCCACGACTGAAGCGCGTTGAATATCGCTCTCAGTTCTAGAATATTTATCGGGAGGAGAACCTCCTCCTGAGTCCACAAACCCTGTGCTTCAGGGAATTCCAGACTGCACCCCAGCCCAATAGGCTGGCGTCCGTCGTCACTATGACCCACGCTGGCCTGCGGAAACACATTCCCTTGGACAGATGACCCTGTGACAACCACCAAAGAAGAGAGTCTCTAGTCTCTTGGTCCAGATTTATCTGAGGAGATAAATCTGCATAATCCCCATTCCACTGTTTGAGCACGTATAGTTGCAGTGGTCTGAGATGCAAGCGAGCAAACGGAACTATGTCCATTGCCACTACCATTAAGCCGATTACCTCCATACACTGAGCCACTGACGGCCGAGGAATGGAATGAAGAGCTCGGCAGATGGATAAAATCTTTGATTTCCTGACTTCCGTCAGAAAAATTCTCATGTCCACCGAATCTATCAGAGTTTCCAGGAATGGAACTCTTGTGAGAGGGATAAGTGAACACTTTTTTATGTTCACCTTCCACCCGTGAGATCTTAGAAAAGCCAACACGATGTCCGTGTGAGACTTGGCTAGTTGGTAAGTAGACGCCTGGATTAAGATATCGTCCAGATAGGGCGCCACAGCTATGCCCTGCGGCCTTAGAACCACCAGAAGGGACCCTAGCACCTTTGTGAAAATTCTGGGAGCTGTGGCCAACCCAAAGGGAAGAGCCACAAACTGGAAATGCTTGTCCAGAAAGGCGAACCTGAGGAACTGGTGATGATCTTTGTGGATAGGGATGTGTATATATGCATCCTTTAAGTCCACGGTGGTCATATATTGACCCTCCTGGATCATCGGCAAAATAGTCAGAATGGTCTCCATCTTGAAGGATGGGACTCTGAGGAATTTGTTTAGGATCTTGAGATCCAAAATTGATCTGAAGGTTCCCTCTTTTTGGGGAACCACAAACAGATTGGAGTAGAACTCTTGCCCCTGTTCTGTTTTCGGAACTGGGCAGATCACTCCCATGGTATATAGGTCTTCTACACAGCGTAAGAACGCCTCTCTTTTTGTCTGGTTTACAGACAATTTAGAAAGATGGAATCTCCCCCTTGGGGGAGAATCTTTGAAATCTAGAAGATACCCCTGGGTTACGATTTCTAAAGCCCAGGAGTCCTGAACGTCTTTTGCCAAAGCCTGAGCAAAGAGGATCGGGGGCTACCCCTTCATGCTGTCTTGGTGGCAGCAGCGGGCTTCTTGGCCTGTTTACCCTTTTTCCAAGTCTGATTAGGTCTCCAGACTGACTTGGATTGAGCAAAATTCCCCTCTTGCTTTGCGGCAGGGGAAGAGGAACCACCTTTGAAGTTCTGAAAGGAACAAAAATTATTTTGTTTGGTCCTCATCTTATTTGTCTTATCCTGAGGAAGGGCATGGCCTTTTCCTCCAGTGATGTCTGAAATGATCTCTTTCAGTTCAGGCCCAAATAGGGTCTTACCCTTGAAAGGGATGGCTAAAAGCTTAGCTTTTGATAACACATCAGCAGACCAGGACTTAAGCCATAACGCTCTACACGCTAAAATGGCAAAACCTGAATTTTTCGCCGATAATTTAGCCAGTTGAAAAGCAGCATCTGTAATGAAAGAATTAGCTAGCTTGAGAGCCCTAATTCTATCTAGAATATCATCTAATGGGGTCTCAACCTGAAGAGCCTCCTCCAGAGCCTCGAACCAAAAAGGACACTGCAGTAGTTACAGGAACAATGCACTCTATAGGCTGGAGAAGAAAACCTTGATGAACAAATATTTTCTTCAGGAGACCCTCTAATTTTTTTATCCATAGGATCTTTGAAAGCTCAACTGTCCTCAATAGGTATAGTTGTACGCTTAGCCAGGGTAGAAATAGCTCCCTCCACCTTAGGGACCGTCTGCCACGAGTCCCGCATGGTGTCTGATATGGGAAACATTTTCTTAAAAGTAGGAGGGGGAGCGAACCGAATACCTGGTCTATCCCACTCCTTAGTAACAATGTCCGAAATCCTCTTAGGGACCGGAAAAACATCAGTGTAGGCAGGAACCTCTAGAAATCTGTCCATTTTACACAATTTCTCTGGAACTACAACAGGGTCACAATCATTCAGAGTCGCTAAAACCTCCATGAGCAATAAGCGGAGGTGTTCTAGTTTAAATTTAAAAGCCGTCATATCTGAGTCTGTCTGAGGGAACATATTTCCTGAATCAGAAATCTCTCCCTCAGCCAGCAAATCCCTCACCCCCAACTCAGAGCATTGTGAGGGTACATCGGATATGGCTAATAAAGCGTCAGAGGGCTCAGCATTTGTTCTCACACCAGACCTACTGCGCTTCCCCTGCAACCCAGGCAGCTTAGATAAAACCTCTGTGAGGGTAGTATTCATAACTGCGGCCATATCTTGCAGGGTGAAAGAATTAGACGCACTAGAAGTACTTGGCGTCGCTTGTGCGGGCGTTAATGGTTGTGACACTTGGGAAGAATTAGATGGCATAACCTGATTCCCTTCTGACTGAGAATCATCCTGCGACATACTTTTAGTAGCTAAAATATGTTCTTTGCAATATATTGACCTTTCAGTGCATGAGGGACACATTCTAAGTGCAGGTTCCACAATGGCTTCTAAACATACTGAACATTGACTTTCCTCAATGTCAGACATGTTGAACAGGCTAGTAATGACTATAAACAAGCATGTAAACACTTTATTTAGTGAAAAAAATATCTTAAAAAACGGTACTGCGCCTTTAAGAGAAAAAAAAGCATACACGTTCTGCAAAACAGCTTTAAAATGCACCAAATTTTTCAAAATTTTGCAAGCAGACACAATATATGTAGATAAGATTGCCCCACAAGGAATTTTAACATTTAACCCTTTGATGTGCAAACCGGATTGAAATTAAGCCTAAATCCGGAAACAAACCCCTCAGCACCTTGCCACAGCCCTGCTGTGGTCCTACCTGCCCTCAGGGATAGTAAATATGGGGTAAAAGCTTCGATTTGGCCCAAAACA
Source organism: Bombina bombina (assembly GCF_027579735.1). Taxonomy (NCBI): domain Eukaryota; kingdom Metazoa; phylum Chordata; class Amphibia; order Anura; family Bombinatoridae; genus Bombina; species Bombina bombina. The sequence continues at coordinate 1,153,521,854 of NC_069499.1, read as the reverse complement.
TTCACCAGGGCGCTCAGGAGTTAGAGCTTCCTGCAAGAAAATAACTGCGCATCTGAGGCGCGAAAAAAGGCCCCGCCCATCTCACTCGATGTCTCTACAGCCTCAAAAAACCGCACCAGGGCGGTTTTCAACTAGCCATGTGGGTTCTGAGACCCAAAAAAATAAGCCAAGTGTACCCTCAATAAAGTTGCCCAAAACGTTATTGCCCACAAAACGTTAAAACAGCACTCCCAGTTCATAAAACGTTTGCCCACAAATATTTTCAACTCAGTGTCAACCATTTTTGTAATTAGCCCCTTTTGCAAGCTTAGTAATGCCCTTCTTATAGCTCTTAGGATTACTGCTTACCCTTACCCTCATGGGGATACTGTCAGCCTTTCTGAAATACACAGTCTCTCCAGAAAATATGACTGAACATAACTCCCTGCTGCATAGCATGAAACTGTTCCTCACACTGAAGTTTCTTGTACTCCTCAGCCTCTGTGGGAACAGCACTGGACCTTAGTTACAAATGCTAAGATCATCATCCTCCAGGCAGAAGTCTTCATCCATCTGCTGCCTGAGAGTAAATAGTACACACCGGTACCATTTAAAATAAACTCTTGCTTGAAGTTGAAAGTTGAAAGTTGAAATTAAAAACTAATATTTTATCACCTCTTTCACTTTACCCTTCCTAGTACTTAGAGTAGGCAAAGAGAATCACTGGGGGTGGAGCTAAGGGAGGAGCTATATAGACAGCTTTGCTGTGGTGCACTTTGCCACTTCCTGTTAGCAGGAGGATAATATTCCACAAGTAAAGGATGAATCCGTGGACTCGTCTTACCTTATAGAAGAAAACAATTTTGTCATCATGTAGAATAATTGTAATTATTGTACTTGTGCGTGGTTATTAGCCTATATGGTTGCAATTTGCATACTTTTATATGGAGGAACTACTTCTGTAACATGTTTAAAAATATATCAGTAAATGCCTTTATTCAATACATTAATATTGACTTAAAGGGACAGTATACACCAATTTTCATATAACTGCATGTAATAGACACTCCTATAAAGAAGAATATGCACAGAAACTGATCTAAAATCCAGTATAAAACCTTTTAAAAACTTACTTAGAAGCTCCCAATTTAGCACTGTTGATGAGGCTAGGCTGTGACACCCACTGAAAGGGGAAACAGGAACAGGCAGACACCCCTTCCCCCTCCCCTGCATATGATAAGACCCATTACACAACCAGGAATATCTAGACATCAGCATACATCTAACATTTTGGGGCTTGGTTAGGAGTCTGAACAATCTAGCGTACAATGTCCCTTTAAAATTTAGTAGGCTGGTCAGTAAGACTTGCTAGGTTATGTGCCCTTTAATAGGTCCTGGTGAGGACATGGTGTACAGGACATAACCAGATACACATTTTGCATCTCTGGCTCCTTAAAATCAGTGTGAAAAAGTGATGGTCACTCAGTTCCTTAATGTAATGATATCACTTCACTATTCAAGAGAAGGTAATACAATCCCTGTACACACCCAGTTATCCAAATACTTCAGAGCCGAGTTACACAATCATTTCTTGAGGTCTGGTCTCTTTGTGCACCTTTTAAAAAGGGACAGTAAATACCTTGTAATTACAACATTTTTATGCAGTCTTTCAATAGGTAGCAGAGTCTAAACATTTTTAGCACAAATTAACCCCTTGTTTGCTGTGATTGTTTTTCAATGCTCAATCTCCATCCACCACTTGCCTTCTGAGGAGCCAATCTAGATAGGAGTCTGTATATGACAGGGTTTGCCACTACCATTGTGTTAAAGGGACAGTCAAATCCAAAAAAGATAGATAATCCCTTTTATTACCCATTCCCCAGTTTTGCATAACCAACACGGTTATATTTAATACACTTTTTACCTCTGTGATTTCCTTGTATCTAAGCCTTTGCAGACTGCCCCCTGATCACATTTATTAATTATCTATTTACTTGCATTTTAGCCAATTAGTGCCGTGTTAGCTACAACTCCACGGACGAGAGCACAATGTTATCTATATGGCCCACATGAAGTAGCAGTCTCCTGTTGTGAAAAGCTAATAATAAAGCATGTGATAAGAGGTTGTCTGTAGTGGCTTAGAAACAGGCAGAATTTTAGAGGTTTAAATGTTATAAAGTAAATTAATATAACAATGTTGGTTCTGCAAAGCTGGAGAATGGGTAGTAAAGGCGTTGTATATCTTTTTAAACAATAACATTTTTTGGTGTGGACTGTCCCTTTAATAAAGATGTGCATTGATTGGCTTCAGCAGAAAGGAATGAGGGGGAAAAGGAGGTATGGAATAAAATATGAAAATAGGAGTAAGAAACTACAAAAACAAGGGTGAGAGAGATTAATAAAACCACAGAAAAGCACGGGAAGGAAGGTAGTTGTTAAAAGGGGTAGTAAAGGTAAAAATAAAATATATAATTTACAAATGTTTAACTTATTTCTGTTATAAAAACATAATTTTTGTAAGAACTTACCTGATAAATTCATTTCTTTCATATTAGCAAGAGTCCATGAGCTAGTGACGTATGGGATATACATTCCTACAAGGAGGGGCAAAGTTTCCCAAACCTCAAAATGCCTATAAATACACCCCTCACCACACCCACAAATCAGTTTAACGAATAGCCAAGAAGTGGGGTGATAAGAAAAAAGTGCGAAAGCATAAAAAATAAGGAATTGGAATAATTGTGCTTTATACAAAAAAATCATAACCATCTCAAAAAGGGTGAGCCTCATGGACTCTTGCTAATATGAAAGAAATGAATTTATCAGGTAAGTTCTTACATAAATTATGTTTTCTTTCATGTAATTAGCAAGAGTCCATGAGCTAGTGACGTATGGGATAATGAATACCCAAGATGTGGATCTTCCACGCAAGAGTCACTAGAGAGGGAGGGATAAAATAAAGAATCTAGCACAAACTTACTTCACCACCTCCATGGGAGGCAAAGTTTGTAAAACTGATTTGTGGGTGTGGTGAGGGGTGTATTTATAGGCATTTTGAGGTTTGAGAAACTTTGCCCCTCCTGGTAGGAATGTATATCCCATACGTCACTAGCTCATGGACTCTTGCTAATTACATGAAAGAAATTAAGTTTGTTCTCTTTGTTGAGGAGTAGACCTAGAGAGGCTCAGAAGCAGCGGTGCACTACTGGGAGCTAGTTGCTGATTGGTGGCATCTTGTCATTTGCTCATCAGATGTATTCAGCTAGCTCCCAATAGTCCATTGCTGCTCCTCAACCTACTTTTCAACAAAGGATACCAAGATAATGAGGCAAATTTGACAGTAGTAGTCAATTAGAAAGTTTAATTCTCCCAACTGATATGGGGCGCGATCCGATATAAGGCGTAGTTTTTGGCGCAAGCGAGGGAACCCGCGCCGCCCGTAATTTCACCTCGCAACTCGAGCTATCCAATATACTGCGCCGTCAGATGCTAAACTGGCGTAAGAAAAACCAGCGATCAACTAAAATGTGCGCAAATACACATTTTAGTCGTCGCAAGTACTTACGCCAGTATTTTGTTCACGTAAAGTCTCAATAAAGAGTAGTTTAATGCAAAATAGGCTACGAATCGTAAAAAATAACCGCAAGTTCTAAAAGATGCGCCCCGTAATTAGAAGGTGTTATAAATGATAAGAAGGTGTTATGATTATATGAGCCATCCTAGGTTTTGCTTTCAACTAAGAATACCAAGAGAACAAAGCAAGTGTTCTAATTAAATATGAAAATAGTTAGAAATAACATGCCCTATTTAAAAGAAGGTTTTCTTTGGAGTTGACTGTCCCTTTATATATTTTGGCATCAGTGCCAAACTTTGTTAGCATTAGAATAAATTACACCAGTGGGTTCTAAAGAGATGAAAGTAATCCAATTTACATTAAATAAGCAAGTATATGTCCCCAATGTGATAAAGTACCTACAAGCTCAATCCATTTGACTATTTCAAATACACAAATAAACCCTAAAAAATAGCAATATCATAGTATACTGTCCCTTTAACCTTGAGATGTTGCTTAAATGTATGTGTTTGTTAAGGCTTCCAGGGAGTTACGTTGGTTTTTTAGTCAGTGCAAGGGCTCCTGCGCCTGCAATTTTTGGCGAGATGAGAATTGAGTAGATTTTCTGAAATCTGCGCGCGTAAGTCCTTACGCTGTATATTGTAAAACAAACTGCGCGTGTTTTGTATGTCAGTCTATGGGCCAAAAAACGACAGGCAAAGGCAGAAATATACGTGCGTAACTTCTACGTTACGCCGTATATAGGATACCAAACCCGCGCAAAATTTGGCGTCGCCGGCTTTTGCGGGCAACGATTTTTATCGGATCGAGGCCATGATGGTTAAGGTGGCTGTGCTAGGCACTGGCTGTTTTACGGAAACACAAAATAGTGATTTGAAAACTCTTCTTTAGTTTGTATTTGTTGTTTTTGTATCTGTATTCTACCTTCCAGATTTTTATGATGGTGACGTAGGGTGACCAATTGCGTTATTTTACATTCTTGCACTTTGTTTGCCTTGTGCATCCAGCTTACAACTTCTGCATCTCTGGTCAATGACCGTGTGTAGGTCAGAGATATGGAAACATGTCAGGAAGTTAATGCACTAGAGAGTATAGGGCAAAACCCTCCAATGGGAAGGGGGGCTGAAAAGCACCTGATTTATTCTTGCCTAGACTTTTGTGCACCCTAATCTGAGGAGGGAAATCTTGTATTAAAGATTTATTCATTAACCCCTTAATGACCACAATGTACCCTGTAAGTCACTGGTCGTTAAGGGTTTTTTCAGGACATAATAGCACAAGTCTAGCAAGAACACGCTATTAATGCCCTCCCTCCAGCAGGCTTTGTGGAATAGAGCAGTCTCAACGCTGGTGGCAAGACCACGCTATAAAACAATCAAGTCCCAAAAAAAGGCCAGCGACATACAGGGTACGTCGCTGGTCCTTAAGGGGTTAAAAAGAAAAAAAGAAAACAGGCAAAGTGTTTTTTCAAGCTATATTGTAATGCAACATGGTTTAATTCTTTATAGCATGTACTTTTTTGCATTACTCACACTAGATATGCAAATATATTAAATACATAGGTAAAGCCCTGCTCTGGGGCTGTGGAAACACAATTTTCAAAAATAAATGAAAGGAAATGTTTGTAAAATAAATAATAAAATAAATATGGAATAAGGTTGCAAAGTTTCGTTTAACTTTGCATGAGTGTAATTGATATAAGATTTTGTGTTCTATCAGCCAAGTCTACACATTTTAAACAAATTAACATGCTGCAACTGTTTTTCAATAGTCAAACTCCACCCACCACTTGCCCTATATAGACGAGTCAATCTAGGCTTGTGTCTGCAAACAACAAGGCTAACCAGTCATACGGGCATATTTATGCAAGTGCGAGCGGAGATGATACAATGTTGTGTATCATGTCCGCTGCACATCGATAAATGCTGACAGCATACGCCGTCTGCATTTATCATTGCACCAGCAGTTCACCAGCACTGCTTGTGCAATACCGCCCCCTGCAGATTTGCGGCCGCTAGCAGGGGGTGTCAATCAACCCGATCAGATTGATTTCTGTCCGCCGCCTCAGAGCAGGTGGACAAGTTAAAGCTGCGGTCTTCAGGCTCGCCGGAAACGAGGGGCATAAATCTTTATTCGGAGCTTGATAGTTCGGCCCTATTGTCTTTACATAAAGTGTATTGTCTTCCATTTCATATCTGATAAAGTCAATTAAGGAAATATATGTTGCAGGGTTAGCATGGATAAGTGTGCTTTTTTTCAGCTCTGAAAATTAGAAAAGTCACACTTTTCAGAGCTTTAAAATGAAATAAGTGAGTGATACCCGCTCTACAAATATGTCATAACACTGTTAGATTGGACAGGGGACAGTGCAGTTTTCCGAGTATAACCATAATGTGTA